>NC_143486.1:79105797-79408297 GCF_027475165.1 Benincasa hispida
TTTAAATATTAAAGCTGTATCTCTAAACTAAAAAACCCCACCACTATATCACATATACTTGTCGGTTTCTCTCTCTTCATCTAATTCGAACAATTCGAATTATTCTATCATACTGTTCTAAGTTTATTCCATATGAGCTAGTAGGAGAACCTAATGGACTTATAGATCATGGGCTCCAACGATCCGAGATTAGCTAGCTAAACTCTTTAGACGGAGCTAATCAACATTCGTTAACTCACGGGTCATTCCACTATAGTCTCGTAGTTGTACTCCCCTTACTATAGATATATTTGTGTCCACATGATATAACCATGATTAGTAAGCTAATCCTTCACAGGTTGTTCGTAATCTCGGTTGGGTCATAAAAACCGTTTTACCCTCAAGACTACATCTTATTCCTTAAGTTCCACTGATCTTCTAATGAACAATTGGTTTAAGGTCCAACCTATAAACCGAACCCCTCTCAGGCCAAGAAGAGGGTGGGGCTTCTTGTTCAAGACCTGGATTTAGTACTAAAGGGAACAACCTATCTATTATCCCTATAATGGGTAGGAGTGAATTCCATCTTGCACCTTATGTTCCTAGCTATCCACTTGATCTTACCCCTGAAATGGGAGGCTTATTGGGCCAGCGATAATGAGCTGCCCTCACCTATGCAGATCTAAGGATAATTCTAAGTGAACAGGAGTTTATAGTTAGCTCAGGATTAAGATTAAGTTACCTAGGTCATCAATTAATGAAATAGTCAGTTTTATATATAAAACGGCATTTAGAACGTTAAAAGTGACTATTTCATGGTTTAGTCTTATGTAAACTCTTTACATAGGATGCCCCCACTTTCATGTCTCCACATGAACGATTTAGGATCACATTGTTTGTACTAACTACAAAATGGGCCACATCCATAGTGTCCCCAGAATAAGGCGCCCATCCTTATTCATGTACTATAGACCATTTTGGCTATATATTTGAACTTGATCCACATTTTATGTCACTACATAAAGTTCAAACTACATTAAATAGCCTCAGGACCTTAGTTTATTGGATTCAAGATTACAATTTCAATAACAATTTTATCAAAAAACAAAACAGAATATGTTTATTAATTTATAAACTACGAGTTTTAGGACATAAAATCCAACACTAATACGATTAGCAACCCTAAAGCTTTAATCTTTTAATCAGTTTAATAGGATTAAATTGGCTAATAAAAGGTTAAAGTGTAGCAAATCTATCTATAAGGGACATTTTGTCTAAGGCGGGTTCTGTCTAGGCTGGGGTATTTAAGTTAACGAAAACGCAACACCCCTACCTGGGAACTTACCTGGAAAGGTGAATTAGATAGATTTGATGCATGCATGTAAGTTAAGGACAGTCCATTAAAGTGTTTAAATGTGACTACTTGAACTTGTTAATATTTCATAGACAAATATTGTCTGTGAGCAGAGTTTAAAAAGACAACTTAGACTAAAATCAGTAGTCGGATTGTCTAGGTTAATGAACCCTAGGTAGAACATTCAGTGGGAGGTACTTGGGGCATAATATGCTTCACTTAAACCTTTCACGTTTCTCCTAAATAGTCCACACCGTGAGATCTACCCTTGGCCTCGTGGCACCTTTGGCGTGTCCCCCTAACAGATGGTGTTTAGGTAGGTTAATATTAAGGTGGATGGAGAGAGTGTTCATAGTAAATGGGAGCGGGAAGTACGACAGCATATCCCTTGGTCTCCCTCGTTAGGTTGAATAAAGTTACTGCGCTTTGCCTCGAGGCACCCTGGGAGTGTCCCCCTAAAGAATGGCAGTTTTACGCGCTTCTTTATTTGATCTCCTGTAAGAGGATAAGGTAACTTAGTCTCTTGTCCTAATTTGCTTCTTCCTTATGGTGGGCTCATGTGGGACTCTAGCACCGAAAGCGAGGGGTTACATTTACACGGAATTGTTAAAGGTTAACAGTTCTAGACCGAAAAATGGTGGCTGTTAGGCTTAGTTCCAAGAGTTGGTTTTGCCTAATGGTTGAGAATGTCTCATCCCAACGAAGGGGCAATCGATCACCCCATCGGTGACATTTGTCTTGCCTCACTGGGGCATCATTGCAAAATAAAATTCTATAACTTAGGGTACTTGAAACTGTTTTGCAAAACTGATTGGTTTAAAAGTGGTTTAGCAAAATCTAATAAAGTTTTGTTCGTATTTCCAGCAACGTTTTCAAAATGGCAACAACCACGTTGGCATTATTAAGCGCTGAAAAACTTACTGGCGATAATTTCGCTACTTGGAAACACACGATCATGACGATTTTGATCATTGAGGATCTCATGTTCACTCTCACGGAGGCTTGTCCTCCTATTCTAGCTTTTAATGTCGCTCAAAATGTTCGAGAGGCATACGAGCGATGGACAAGGGTAAATGAGAAGGCCCGAGCCTACTGAAGGATCTCATATCGAGAGTTCCATGAGCGGGTTTAGATCGCTCCGATTTCACATTGATCGAAAC
Organism: Benincasa hispida; assembly: GCF_027475165.1. Classification (NCBI taxonomy): domain Eukaryota; kingdom Viridiplantae; phylum Streptophyta; class Magnoliopsida; order Cucurbitales; family Cucurbitaceae; genus Benincasa; species Benincasa hispida. The sequence goes on from NC_143486.1 coordinate 79,108,291, forward strand.
ACAAATGACATACATTCAACATATATAGTTATACATCTAAAACTCCTTATCGACATGCTCATAATACAATAATTAATAAGGAAAAAAGGTTTATACCAGATGAAGACTCCCTTTGTATGTCTGAACCTTAAACAGCAGAAAACCTCCCACCGATCTACCAGCACCCGGCGAGTATGTCGACTACAACAACACGATCCGAGCGTACACTAACAATGCAGTAGGGACGACACCACCATAAGAGAAACCTGGGTATCCTCGGCATAAAAAACCCAAAGAGTGGGCTCTAGTGAGTTTGGTAGAGGACGAAGGAGAACACGTCGTGTAGACGATAAGCAAGTGGGAGATGAAACTCTGTTATCATATAGCGGAAATGCTTATCGTATAGTAGAGCTACACGATCGTGTAGGAAAAATTGAACGATCGTTTAGGAAAAATGTATGCGATCGTTTAGAGAAAGCGTGAGGCAGACGATCGTTTAGACGAACGAGCTTCTATCGTATTGGTTCTCGCGATTGCTTTCACGGATTCTTTTTGGGCGCGCGATAATATGAATGCACAATTGAAATTAAAATGAAAACGATTTTCATTGTTTTAATCCATCAGTACCATAATCATCGCAGTCCCACTTCCCACGTCTGAACGTGGATAAATCCGTTAATTATCAAATAATTAATTAATAAATATAATCATATTATATTTATATCCTATAGTTTGATATTATATATCTACTATAGTATTTTCTTCTCTACTTGATATAAATCATATTTATATATAATTTTCTCCAAAATAATGTATCTCATATATTTAGCCAATTATATAATACATAATTAACCAGTCCAATTATATCATATATAATTGAACTTCCTCTTGTCAATTTGAACATTTCAAATTAACCCAAACACTGGTTCTCGACTTTATCTAAGCTACCCAGAGGACCTAATGGACCTGTGGCTCGAAGCTCCAACGGTACGTGAATAGCTGACTAAACTCTTTAACCACGAGATCTACCATCCGTTAACTGTCAGTGATTCTACTAAAGACCAACAGTTCAACTTTTTTTACCACAGATATATTTCTGTGTCCATCGGATATAACCAATCATGAGTACAATGACTCTTCACAGATGTCGTAAGTACAGTTGGGCCAATTTATTATTTTGCCCCTGTAGTTACATCTCACTTCTTAAGTACCATTGATTCCTCTAATAAACAATACAACATAGTCCAACTATGTGTGAACACCTCTCGGGCCAAGAGAAGGTGTGTGGTGCCACATCGTTCAAGCCTCGGAATCAGCCCTTAAGGGAGCTATCTATCTACTTACCCCTACCTCGGGGAAGGAGTGAATTCCATCTTGTGTAGCTGAGTCCCCAGCTCCCAAATTAGACGAATCCCCAAAATGGTAGGTTTGAATCAGGTACCTGGCCACTCGCACCCATACAAATCAAAGGACCACCCTCAATGGAAGGAGTTCCCAACTCACTCAGGATTGAGGTCATGTTACCTATGGTCATCCTAGTGAAGTGACCATATCCTCATTGCGTTGTCTGTTAGATAGGAGTAGGAGTAGGATTAACTTAGCAACATCCTCTCCATTCTTTTATTTAAACCACCGCATGCACATCACCGCAAACATATAGCTATAAGTCTCTGTGTTTGACCTCGGATTACCCGAGAAACTTGTGTCCTTGTTATACTTGGCGTGAATGCAAGAAAACTTGTGGCATGACGCATGGTCATCGTACACATTCATTAACGCATTTTTCAATCCAACGCATGACCATCAACATATAACTATCAACGCATATCTTAGGAACATGCATCGCATACCGCATCCAAGGGAAGTTGGTTGTCGAGTAAAATTGACTTCCAATTTCCCGTCATCAAGTTTTTGGCGTCGTTGCCGAGGACTTGGCATCTAAATGTTTGTTAAGTTTTGTGTCTCTGCGAGCAAACTTTTTATCTTGGGTGTATTGCAGCTTGTGCGACCAGGTTGCAAACAACATTGATGTGTAGGCGATGTGCCGAAAGCCAATGTTGACCCCAAGGTAGAAGGGCAATCAGTCGCAAAAGAACTGAAGGCAGTTCTAAGCTCATGGTGGCCAACATGCGCCCAACAATTGCCAGAAGTTCCAATGGTCAAGGCAACTTGACCCAAGCAGTTGAGAACCATCTCCTGCATGGAAGATTCCTTGTGGTGACAAAACTCTCATTTTTCCAGGGATGACTACTCTATCTTTACTTTGCTTTCTAAGTATAGGTTATTTTTATTTTATTTTTATTGTTATTTTGGATATATGGATGCTTTCTTGGTTGTGGTATGTTTGCTCATGTAGGTGCAACAATAAGTCTCCTCGATTCGTAGTTCAACGGAAGAATTCCTCTCACCCTTTAACGCATGGCTTCCATTGCGTGGATTCCAATGCATAAGCGCATACGTTGTTCCGCCTAAGGTCTTTTCTTGTTATCTTGTATGTCTTATCCTTTTGAAATTCTCTTTTTCTCGATTGTGTTGTTTTGCGATGTTTCTATGATGGTACGTGTAGTTCACCGCATTTTCTAACTAATCAACACAAGGCATTTTTCACTTTTATTAGTTTCTTCAAATTTTGGAAGTCTTGAGTTTTATCTTGTGCAAACCTTTGTTCAAACATTTATTAACGCATTCTTGTAGTTTTGTCTTTAGCTTTGCGGTGAGAACGCTGCCAACCTCTAAGTTTGGGGGTGGCAGCGGTCTCAGAGATTTGCGTTCATTATATTGCGATCATTTGCAAAAAAAAAAAAAAAGTTGAAGTGAGATTTTGAGAATAATAACTCCACTATCAATGCAATGGGGAAACCCATGTTGATAAGAGTTAAGCTGTGAAAGGCACTTGCTCGAAGTTGGATGTCCGCATGACACACGTGGGGGCAAGCCAAAACGAAGGCAAGTCGCCAGGATCAACGCATAAGCGCAACTCCTCAGTCCGGCGCAAGCCAAAACAAACGAGACAAGAGTTGAGTTGAATATGGAACGCAACCGAAGTTGGATGCCCGCACGACACACGTGGGGGTAAGCCAAAACAAAGGGCATAACTAGGTTCAACGTCGCATTTGAATAAGTCATCGCAAAGTTTTGAAGTATTTTTTTAATGAACGCAATCTCAAAAACTAAACACAAAGTTGCGGTGAATGAATAAAATTTTTTTAGCAAAGGCTTGCCGGATTTAACTTAGACAAGATCTTTTTGAAGAAGCAGCCTAAGTGGAAGAGAGCATTGCGATGATGGTCAAAGGTGTGTGTAAATTATATTCTGAGAAGCTGGTCATCGCAAAGGAAAGCATGAAGGTGAGTTAGAATTTCTTGAGTATAACGTATGCTTGAGGACAAACATGATTTTAAGTTTGGGGGTGTGATAACATGCAGAAATGCATGTCATCTTAGGCCTTTTATTTAGAATTATGAAGGTTGTTAGGCAGAATATGCGTCGATCATGGTAGGAATTCACAAGAATATGAGCTTGCGTCGATCAACATGTCGAATCTCAGCTAACCTGTTATTTTGCGTTAATTATGCGTTCAATGTTCTATTTTTGTAGCCAATGCAGGAAATGAACGCAACGCGGAAACCAGACCATCGCATAGACGACCGCATACGGAGAAACACTCCATCGCAAGGCAAACGCATCGATCAATGCATGGATGTTGCGGTAATCAACCGTATGTGTCCATCGCATGGGAGTTGCGCTCGTCAAGTGAATGCGGTCATCATGTAGAGTTGCGGTATTAAGCGAATGTGGCCATTGAATGATTGCGACTACGCGACAATGCAAACTAATGGGATCAACACAAGGTAGGTGGAATAACACATCAACGCATCTACCTCGAGAAAATCCAAAGCTGATGTTGACATTTCACCTACCACGCCGTTAGTAGCAGAGGTTCAGAAAGGACTAACACGTCGAACGTCAGACTCAGAGCAGTCTAATTAATGCTGTCAGTGACCCAAGCTCTATAAATAGAGGCCGATGAGCTGAAATTCAATCATCCGGAGATTATCCCTCAACCGGGGATTTTCCCTGCGATCCAGACAAAATGCGTGAGAAGACACCTGAGAGTTTTTCACCTCCTTCATCCATTCCGAGTGACGACCGGAGTCTTCGATCGAAGTTAGATCTCGAGAGAGTTAGCTCCTCTAGCCATCCATGGCACCACCGGCAGCCTTGACGCACATCCGCTGGAAGCAAAGCTTTGCTTCCAGCCGATCATTTCTTTTCCTTTCATTTTTTATATTGTATTGTATGACATTTTAGAATTAAGGAATTACTACAATCTGTTTTTGAATGCATTTATCTGTTCCTTCGACTCCATCTCCATCTTCTTTGCTTAGCATCATTACTTTCATTGCAACACTTAGTGGGATTACTTGGGTATTGCATACTTAGTCATGCAGATTAGGAATATGAAGCATGTAGCAACCCACCGAGAGGTGTGCGTTGTGCGAGTATGTGAGTAACCTTATTTTCTTAGTGTGAAGCTGCTGTAATGCCTCTCTATAGGCTAACGCATTGCTTGTCTATGAGCGAAGTCAGCAACAATCAACTGCCCGGGAGGGTAAGTGGTTGGACGCATTAAGCAAGGTATGCGTTGTTCACTAGAGATAGTAACAATCTTGCGTCAACCAAGTTCATGCGTTTGTCTTGTCTTATGTTGTGCCCAACACCCCTTTAGAGCTACTCGAGAGAGAGTCTAAAGAAAGAACCTAATGACTCAAGAGAGCTAGGTTAGAATCTAGACTCGAGAGAGTGAGATTAGATCGGCATAAGCAAGAGATAGGGACTTAGAGATAAGCTTTGTTTGTCAACACTGCATCGCATGCACCCTAGGAATAGGAATGATGATATGTGGTCGCCTTGTTTGTGTATCATCGCATAGACAAGAATTAGAGGCTTATGTGTAGGCCCTATAGACACCTCTGCACATACATCGCATGCATTCTAGCATTAGAAGTCGTAGCATTTACACCGGGAGGTGGTTTACTATTGTATGAGTGTTGCATGATCGCATTAGTTTGCGTTGACTAGGGTTGCCCTTGCAGTCACTCTTAAGGGTTGCAAAGAAAACATCTTCGCATTTTATCTATTTTCCCACACATTTATTTCATGTCAAGGTTTTCGTATCTCTACCTTTTAGGCATATCCTCATTGCGTTGTCTATTAGATAGAAGTAGGAGTAGGATTAACTTGGTAACATCCCCTCCATTCTTTTATTTAAACCACCGCATGCACATCACCGTAAACATATAGCTACAAGTCTCTGTGTTCGACCTCGGATTACCCAAGAAACTTGTGTCCATGTTATACTTGGTGTGAATGCAAGAAAACTTGTGGCAGGACGCACGGTCATCGTACACATTCATTAACGCATTTTTCAATCCAACGCATGACCATCGACATATAACTATCAACGCATATCTTAGGAACATGCATCGCATACCGCATCCAAGGGAAGTTGGTTGTCGAGTAAAATTGACTTCCAATTTCCCGTCATCAGTTAGACTGATACCTACTGACTATGCCTACAACGTAGCAGATATCTGGACGAGTACAGAGCATCATGGGACCCGTCTCATCTCCTCAACCTCTTGAGGCATCTTAGGTCACATTTCCTTAGACAAAGTGACTCCATGCCTTAATGACAGTAGGCCCCTCTTGGAGTCTTGCATTGAGTACTTGAGCAACATCTTGTCAATGTACGATGCCTGAGACAGTGCTTGTACTTTATTCTTACGATCCTGATAGATCTGTATACCTAGAACAAACTAAGCCTCTCTCAAATATTTTATTTGGAATTGGGTCACTAGCTAGTTCTTAACTGAAGTTAGTAGACCGACATCATTCCCAATGAGTAGGATATCGTCTACATACAACACTAAGAAGACTACTGAAGTGTTGATGAACTTGTAGACACAAGGTTCATCAATGTTTTGGTCAAAGCCATACGACTTGATCGTAGCATCAAATCAGACGCCTGTTTCAGTCCATAAATGGACCGATTCAGTTTGCAAACCTTTTGCTCTTGACCTTGGGCTATGAATCCCTCGGGCTGCACCATATAAATGGTCTCCTCAAGATTGCCATTCAGAAAGGCCGTCTTGACGTCCATTTGCCAGATCTCATAATTATAATAAGCTACAATGGATAGGAGGATGCGAATCGACTTTAACATGGCAATAGGCAAGAAAGTCTCCTCATAGTTGACTCCCTCTACCTGGGTATAACCCTTTGCCACAAGTCGAGCCTTGAAGGTTTGTACCTTCCCATCGCAATCCGTTTGCACTTGTAGATCCATTTACAACTTATAGGGCGAACCTCATCAGGCGGATCGCCTAGAACGATACTCAGCAATCGCGTGCTCGATCGTCACCCGATACGACTAACTCTTGATTGTATACCCCATCGTTCAACCGACGCATTCAACCGCGATCGCATACTCCTTCATCTTCATGATGCGATGGACAGAGATTGCATAGGACCTCTTCTACACGATGCAATCAACCCTAGATCGTCTCCTTCCTCGAAGAGCCGCAACCTTTGCCCAGAACTTCGACGAACGATTCAAGACTTCAAACACTTTGAATACAAACTTGATTACAATTATTTATGCCCAAAAATGTAGGGGCCTTTACAAACAACCGCAATTGTAAAAGGAATTAAACAAACCAAGGCAATTCATCCCAAAAACATCCATTAATCAGGCACATCCACAACAGAATTAACATTTAAAACAATGTAGAAATGCACCCACCATGAATGTAAACATTATTTCGTTGCAACAGATGAAATCGGAGTATCAGAAACCTGGCTTTGATACCAATTGAAGGATCTCATACTGAGAGTTCCATGAGTGGGTTTAGATCGCTCCGATTTCACAGTGACCGAAACATAAACGACATATATTCAACACATACAGTTATGCATCTAAAACTCATTATCAGCATGCTCAGAATACAATAATTAACAAGGAAAAAAGGTTCATACCAGATGAAGACTCTCTTCATATGTCTGAACCTTAAGCAGCGGAAAACCTCCCACCGATCTACCGCACCCGACGAGTATGTCGACTGCAACAGCACGATCCGAACATACATGAACAATGCAGCAGAGACGACACCACCACAAGAGAAACCCGGTATCCTCAATGTCAAAAACCCAAAGAGTGGGCTCTGGTGAGTTTGGTATAGGACGGAGGAGAATACATCGTGTAGACGATAGCAAGTGGGAGATGAAACTCTGCTATCGTATAGCGAAAATGCTTATCGTATAGTAGAGCTACACGATCGTGTAGGAAAAAATGAACGATCGTTTAGGAAAAATGTATGTGATCGTTTAGAGAAAGCGTGAGGTAGACTATCGTTTAGATGAACGAGCTTCTATCGTATAGGCTCTCGCGATCGTTTTCACGTATTCTTTTTGGGCGTGCAATAATACGAATGCACGATTGAAATTAAAATGAAAATTATTTTCATTGTTTTAATCCGCCGATTACCATAATCATCACAACCCTACTTCCCACGTTTGAACGGGATAAATCCGCTAATTATCAAATAATTAATCAATTAATTTAATTAATAAATATAATCATATTATATTTATATCCTATAGTTTGATACCATATATCTACAATAGTATTTTCTTCTCTACTTGATATAAATCATATTTATACCTAATTTTCTCCAAAATAATGTATCTCATACCTTTAGCCAATTATATCATATATAATTAACCAATCCAATTATATCATATATAATTGAACTTCCTCTTGTCAATTTGAACATTTCAAATTAACCCAAACACTTGTTCTCGACTTTATCCAAGCCACCTAGGTGACCTAATGGACCTATGGCTCGAAGCTCCAACGGTACGCGAATAGCTGACTAAACTCTTTAGCCACGAGATCCACTATCCGTTAACTATCAGTGATTCCACTAAAGACCAACAACTGAACTCTTTTTACCACAGATATATTTCTGTGTCCATCGGATATAACCACTCTCCTCAACGAGTCGCAGACCTACCAATCTTTACTGAAAAGTAAGGAAAGGCAGAAGGATGAGGCAAATGTTGCTTCATCCTTCAGGTCGTTCCATAGAGGTTCGAACTCAGGAACGAAGTTTGCACCTTCTTCTTCTAACTCTACAAAAGGGAAGAAGAAGAAGGGTGGTAAGGGAAAAAGGAAGGCACCTGCTAACCCACTGCCTGTCGCCCCAAGGAGGTGTCCATGGGTTGCTATGGGAAAGTGTTTCCACTGCAACTAAGATGGACACTGAAAGAGGAACTATCTTCGGTATCTGAAAAAGAAGAAAGCAGCCAAGGCTAAGGCTAAGGTCGATAAAGGTAAATATAATTTACTTGTTCTTGAAACTTGTTTAGTGGAGAGTGATGATTCTGCCTGGATAATCGATTCGGGCGCCACTCACCATGTTTGTTTTTCTTTTCAGGGGATTAGATCTTGGTGACAGCTGGAAGTTGGTGAGATGACAATGCGAATAGGCGCCGGGCACGTCATCTCAACTGTGGCAGTGGGAGGACTCCAGTTAGCTTTACAGAATAGGTTTCTTATTTTAAATGATGTATATATTGTTCCCAAACTAAAGAGAAACCTTATTTCTGTAAAGTATTTATTGCAATGTAAATATATTGTTTCTTTTAATGTGGATAAAGCGTTTATTCATAAAGATGTTTTTATTTGCACAACAAATCTGGAATCGAATTTATATGTGCTAAGGCCGTTAGCCATTAATTCCTTCAATAATACTGAAATGTTGAGAACTGTCGTAACTCAATCAAAACATCGATGTATTTCTCCAAAAGAAACTGCCCAACTTTGGCATCTTCATTAAGGGCACATCAATCTCAATAGGATTAAGAGATTGGTGAAAAATGGACTTCTAAGTGAGTTAGAAGAAAATTCTATACCAGTATGCGAATCTTACCTTGAGGATAAGATGACTAAACGATCTTTTACTGGAAAAGGTTATAGAGCCAAGGAGTCTCTTAAGTTAGTACATTCTGACCTTTGTGGTCCTATGAATGTGCGAGCTCGAGGTGGCTATGTGTATTTTATCAGTTTCACTGATGATTACTCCAAGTATGGGCATGTTTATCTTATGCAACGGAAGTCTAAATCTTTTGAAAAGTTCAAAGAGTTCAAGGCTGAAGTTGAAAATGCATTGGATAGACGGATTAATACACTTCGATCGGATCGAGGTGGAGAGTTTTTGGACTCGGCATTCCAAGACTATTTGATAGAACATGGAATCGTTTCCCAACTCTCAACGCTGGGTACACCTCAGTAGAATGGTGTAGCGAGGAGAAATAGAACCTTATTAGACATGGTTCGCTCGATGATGAGTTACGCTTCCTTACCAGACTCGTTTTGGGGTTTTGCAGTGGAGACTGTGGTATATATACTCAATTGTGTTGTTGTGGAACAAGCGTAAAGCTAGTTTATGTCACTTTCGCATTTGAGGTTGCCCTGCACATGTTCTTGAGGCTAATCCCAAGAATTTGGAACCATAGTCGAGGTTTGCCTCTTTGTAGGCTACCACAAAGGTACACGAGGGGGTTATTTTTATGATCCGACAGAAAATAGGGTGTTTGTTTCAACAAACGTTACTTTCCTAGAGGAGGATCATATAAGGGAGCACAGTCCATGAAGCAAAGTCGTGTTGTGTGAGCTTTCCAATGAAACTACTGAAACTTCAACAAGAGTTGTTGAAGAGCCTGCTACATCAGCAAGAGTTGTTGATGGGAGTTCATCCAGTAGGTTGGTTCCACCTCAAGAGTTGAGGGAACCTCGACGTAGTGGGAGGGTTACGAACCCATCCGTTCGCTATATGGGTTTCACGAAAATTCTTGCAGGGTAGCAGATGGTGACGTTGAGGATCCGTTGTCTTATAAGAAGGCAATGGAAGATGTTGACTGGGATGAATGGGTCAAGGCCATGGATCTCGAGATAGAGTCGATGTACTTCAACTCAGTATGGGATCTTGTAGATCAGCTTGATAGGGTAAGACCTATAGGTTATAAATGGATCTAGAAGCGCAAATGGGGTGCTGATGGGAAGGTACAAACCTTCAAGGCTTGACTTGTGGCAAAGGGTTATACCTAGGTAGAGGGAGTCGACTATGAGGAAACTTTCTTGCCTGTTGCCATGTTAAAGTCGATCCGTATCCTCCTGTCCATTACAACTTATTATAATCATGAGATCTAGCAAATGGACGTCAAGACGGCCTTTTTGAATGGCAATCTTGAGGAGACCATTTATATGGTGCAACTCGAGGGATTCATAGCTCAAGGTCAAGAGCAAAAGGTTTGCAAACTGAATCGGTTCATTTATGGACTGAAACAGGCGTCTCGATCATGGAACATATGGTTTGATATTGCAATCAAGTCGCATGGCTTTGACCAAAACATTGATAAACCTTATTTCTACAAGAAGATCATCAATGCTTCAGTAGTCTTCTTAGTGTTGTACATAGACGATATCCTTCTTATTGGGAATGACGTAGGTCTACTGACTACAGTTAAGAACTGGTTAGCGACCCAATTCCAAATGAAAGATTTGGGAGAGACTCAGCTTGTTCTAGGTATACAAATCATTCGGGATTATAAGAACAAAGTGTTAGCACTGTCTCAGGCATCGTACATTGGCAAGATGTTGCTCAAGTACTCGATGCAGGACTCCAAGAGGGGCATACTGCCGTTCAGGCATGGAGTCACTTTGTCTAAGGACATGAGTCCTAAGACGCCTCAAGAGGTTGAGGGATGAAACAAGCCCCATATGCGTCTGTCGTTGGCAGTTTGATGTATACGATGCTCTATACTCATCCAAACATCTGCTACGCTGTGGGCATAGTCAGTAGGTATCAGTCTAACCTAGGCCATTTTCATGTTGCTGATCCATTTACGAAGGCACTCATGGCTATAGTGTTTGAGGGTCACCTATAGAGTATGGGTCTATAGGATCGCTTATGGCTGGACTAGGGCTAGTGGGAGATTTTTCATGTATTGGGCTTTTATGCCCTAGTTTATTGTTTTGTACTAGTTTTTTGTACACCCCACTTCGCTTTAGGACAAGTGGGAGATTGTTGGGGTTTATGCCCTAAAGTCTCGTGTCCTGTAGTTTGTAAGCAGTTTGTTTGAACGCTTGTATTGTATAATATATGATATTTACTCCACATCTTATATTTTGCTCAGTTGCTTGTTTTGTTTGCTTTATCACAAACTAATAAACATAAAATCCCTGGTTATCTGTATGTGACTGAAGCATGTATGTGGTGACATACAAGTGGATCATATCTTGAGTGATAACCAAAATGGTCTATAGTATATGGATATAGGAGGAAAACCTTATCCTGGTAATGCTACGGATGCGACCAGCTTTCTCTGAAGGAAAATGCCCATCTTTGGCACCTTCGATTATGACACATCAATCTCAATAAGATTGAGAGATCGGTGAAGAATGAACTTCTAAGCGAGTTAGAGGAAAATTCTTTACCGATGTACGAATCATGCCTTGAAGGCAAGATGACTGAAAGACCTTTTACCGGAAAAGGTTATCGAGCCAAAGAGCCTTTAGAGTTAGTGCATTCCAACCTTTATAGTCCGATGAATGTGCGAGCTAGAGTAGACTATGAGTATTCCATCACTTTTACTGATGATTACTTTCAGTATGGGTATGTTTATTTGATGCAATGGAAGTCTGAATCCTTTGAAAAGCTCAGAGAGTTCAAGATTGAAGTTGAAAACACATTGGATAGAGGATTAAAGCACCTCGATTGGATCGGGGTGGAGAGTTTTTGGATTCGAAAATCCAGAACTATATGATAGAACATGGAATCGTTTCCCAATTCTCAGTGTAAGGTACACCTCAGCAGAATGGTGTAGCGGAGAGGAGAAACAGGACCTCGTTGGACATGGTTCGGTAGATGATGAGTTACGCTTCCTTACCGGACTTGTTTTGGGGTTTTGCAGTGGAGACTACAGCGTATATCCTCAATTGCAGTCCTTTCAAGAGTGTTGTAAGAACACCTTTGGAGTTTTGGAATGGGCGTAAAGCTAGTTTACGTTACTTTCGCATATGAGGTGCCCAACACATATGCTTGAGGCTAATCCAAAGAAACTGGAACCACGTTTGAGCTTGTGCCTATTTGTAAGCTACCTCAAAGGTACACGAGGGGTTATTTTTATGATCCTAAGGAAAACAAAGTGTTTGTGTTGACGAACACTACCTTCCTTGAGGATGATTATATGAGGGAGCACAGTCCACGTAGTAAGATTGTGTTGTGTGAACTTTCCAGCAAAACAAGTGGGAGATTGTTGAGATTGGTGTCCTAATTCTCCCGGAGCCTCGTTGTTTTGTAAAGATACACATTGTTCAATGAATAAAATAAATGTTATTTAATTCTGGAATTTACTCATATCCAATAAACAAAGCTCATTGGTTATCTTATGTGAACTTAAGCATGTATATGTGATATACAAGTGGATCATGCCTTAAGTGATAACCTAAATCGGTCTGTAGTATACGAATTAAGGTGGGATACCTGATCCTAGTGATACTACGGATACGACCCACTTTGTAGAGGTTTGCAAGTGTTGTAAACTACTACAGATGGTAGATCCTGACCATTCATGTGGAGACATGGAGCGGGGGTGTCCTATACAAAGAGTTTGTATAAGACTTGGACCACGAGATGACTAGACTCTGTATATAACGCCGTTGATACTAGAGACTTACATCTCACCTAAACAACCATAGGTGACACGACCTCAATCCTGAATGTTTTGGGAACTCCTGCCTTTGAAGGCGGTCCTTTGATTAGTATGGGTGAGAGTGGCCAGATTGCCAACTCAACATGTCTACCTTTTTGGGACTTGTCTGATCTGGGAGCTGGGAACTCAATCCACAAGATGGAATTTACTTCTTTCCTGAAGTAGGGATAAGTAGAGAGATTGCTCCCTAAAGGGCTAATTTCGGGGCTTGAACATAGTGGCCACAACTTCTCTTTGGAAGAGAAGACTTAGTCATAGTAGGACTATGATTTATGTTCATTAGAGGGATTAGGGGTACTTAAGGAGATGTAACTACAGGGGCATGATGGTTATTGGCCCAGCTGTACTTATGAGCGATCTGTGAAGGGTTATTGCACTGCTGATTAGTTAAGATGGACACATAATATATCTGTAGTAAGGAGAGTTCAGCTGTCGGTCTTTAATGGAGTGCCTGACAGTTAACGGATGGTGGATCCCGTGACTAAAGAGTTTAGTAAGTTATTCACGTACTGTTGGAGCTTCGGAGCTATAGGTCCATAAGGTCCCTTGGTAGCTTGGATACAATTGAGGATCAGTTCTAGGTGTTGATTTGAAATGTTCAAATTGACAATAAGTATTTTGATTATATATGATATAATCAATATGATGTATGAGATACATCTAATGGAGGATGTATATAAATGAGATTTACATTAAGTACCATGGAACAGAAAAAGAACTATGGTTTATATGTTTCATGAGATGAAATATTAAAACTATAGGTTATAAATATAGTATGATAAGTTGGTTATCATTTATATTTATAATAATATTAATAATTGGATAATTAATTCATTTTCTTTTAAATAACCAAAGTAGTGTGTGGTTATTGGATCATGGTAACCGTGAGTTTAAAAGGAAATTGGTTTCCTATTTTCAAAATGAGGTTTTTACAAAAGATAGAAAAAGTTTTGAGTTTTCTCTCCGTGCAAAAGAAACTCACGAAGTCGTCAAGTAAATTCAGATTTACTAAACGATGGCTGGGCGAGCTAAACGATTGTGCAGTATTTACTAAATGATCGCATAGCTTTGCTAGACGATCGCTGGCCCAAGGTAAATGATCGTATAGAGTTTGTAGGCGACAGATTGAGCTAAACGATGAGCTAAACGATCGCATAGCTTTTGTTAGACAATCGCATAGCTTTATCTAAATGATTGGGGCATCGACCTATATGATAAGTCTCCGCCATCTCCCACTTGCCTAGTTGTGTATGCGGTCATTGTTTCCTCTATTCGTTTGCCTCATACCAAGTCCGAACAGAGCCCACCCTCTAGATTCTCACACCGAGAATACCAAGGTTGCCTTGTTGGTGGTGTCAGACTCAACTCGACACCGTCGAGGTTTTTTGGAGGCCGTTCGTGGTGCTATAGAGGCCGTTCGTGTTGTGGAGGAGTTCGTGACTGAGGAGATCATTGAGGACGAGCGCGAAGTGTTCGTGCGGTGTTGCGGTCATGTAGATCGAGTGCTCGTGGTTACTGTTGTTCGATCAGTGTTGCTCAACGTAACGTAGAGACGCTTCTGCCATTCTTTGTACAGTTTTTCCTTTGTGCTTTTGAGACGTTCATGCTATAATTTATGTTTGAAGTTGACTGTAAATGTTATGTTAATTCATGATTGTAATTTGGAATAGTCTTGTTCCACTGCTCATAGAAATCTCGAGTTTCGATTTCCTTCAGAATGTCGTGGGGACGACACCACCAGAAAAGAGCCCCAGGTATTCTCGGAGTGAGAACCCAAAGTGTGGTCTTTGGTGAATTTGGTAGAGGAAGGAGGAAGACCAGATTCTGTAGGCGATAAGCATGTGGGAGGGAAAAAGGCGCTATCGTATAACATGATGCTTATCGTTTTTTGAGAGACAACACGATCGTGTAGATTTTACTAAACGGTCGTTTAGGAAATGATATACGATAGTTTAGCTAACTCGACACACCCTACGATCGTTTAGGGAAGCTATCCAATCGTGTAGGAACTAGTGTGCGATCGTTTAGGCACAAGGTGGACGATCGTTTATGTATAGAGTGACTATTGTATAGGCTCTTGAATTTTTAAGCGATCGATCACTTATCACCAACACAATCTCTCTATTTATTTTTGGATGGGTGATTCAAAATGAAAATAATTTTTATTTTAATTCATCGGTTACAATAACCGATGCTACCCCACTAACGCAAGTTCGAACGTGAAAAATTGGCTTAATTATCATATAATTAACCAATTAAAATATTAATAAATATAATCATATTATATTTTTAACCTATAGTTTGATATCTCATATTTACTATAGTATTTTTTCCTCGATATAAATCATATTTATATCTAATTTCTTCTAAAATAATGTATCTCATACATTCAGCCAATTATATCATATATAATTAACCAGTCCAATTATATCATATATTATCGAACTTCCTCTTGTCAATTTTAACATTTCAAATTAACCCAAACAATGGTTCTTGACTTTATCCAAGCTACCCAGGGGACCTAATGGACCTGTGGTTCGAAGCTTCATCAGTCCGTGAATAGCTGACTAAATTCTTTAGCCACGAGATCTACCATCCGTTAACTGTTAGGCATTCCACTAAACCCCAACAGCTGAACTCTTCTTACCACAGATATATTTCTGTGTCCATCGAATATAACCAATCATGAGTACGATGACCATTCACAGATGCTCGTAAGTACAGCTAGGCCAAATTACCGTTATGCCCCTGTAGTTACATCTAACTCCTTAAGTACCACTGATTCCTCTAATGAACAATACAACATAGTCCAACTATGTGTGAACACTTCTCGGGCCAAGAGAAGGTGTGTGGCACCACATCGTTCAAGCCTTGGAATAAACCCTTAAGGGAGCTATCTATCTATTTACCCCTACCTCAGGGAAGAAGTGAATTCCATCTTGTGTAGCTGAGTTCCCAACTCCCAAATCAGACGAATCCCCAAAATGGTAGGTTTGAATCGGCGACTTGGCCACTCACACCCATACAAATCAAAGGATCGCCCTCAATGGCAAGAGTTCCCAACTCACTTAGGATTGAGGTCATGTTACCTATAGTCATCCTAATGAAGTGAAGTCTTTATCATGAACGGTGTTATTTGACGAGACGTTAACACTTTGTGTTCAGGTCTTATACAAACTCTTTGTATAGGACGCCCCCGCTCGCATGTCCCTAACATGAATGATCATGATCAGACCATCTGTGATAAGTCACAACATTTGTGACCATTCCATAAAGGGGGCCACATTCGTAGCGTTATCAGGGTAAGGTTTCCCTTTTATATCCATATACTACAGACCATTTGGTTATCACTCAAGACATGATCCACTTGTATGTCACCACATACATGCTTGAGTCACATACAGATAACCAGGGATTTTATGTTTATTGGTTTGTGATAAAGCAAATAAAACAAGCGTCTGACCAAAATAGAAGATGTGAAGTAAATATCATATATTACACAATACAAGTGTTTGTACAAACTATTTACAAACTACAAGACATGAGACTTTAGGGCATCAACCCCAACAGGAAGTTCATCTGGTAGGTCAGAACCACCTCAAGAGTTAAGGGAACCTCAACGTAGTGGGAGGGTTGCGAATCCACCTATTTTCTATATGGGTTTCACTGAAATCCTGGCTATGGTAGCCGATGACGAGGTTGAGGATCCATTATCTTATTAGAAGGCAATGGAGAATGTTGATCAAGATGAATGGGTCAAAGCTATGAATCTCGAGATGGAGTCGATGTAGTTCAACTCAGTATGGGATCTTATAGATCAACCTGATGGGGTAAAACCTATAGGTTGTAAATGGATCTACAAGAGAAAACGGGGTGCCGATAGGAAGGTGCAAACCTTCAAGGCTAGACTTATGGCAAAGGGTTATAACCAGGTGGAGGGAGTCGACTATGAGGAGATTTTCTCGCCTGTTGCCATGTTAAAGTCTATCCATATCCTCCTGTACATTGCCTCATTTTATGACTATGAGATATGGCAAATGGACACCAAGACTGCCTTTCTGAATGGTTATCTTGAGGAGATCATTTATATGGTGCAGCCCGAGGGATTCATAGCCCAAGGTCAAGAGCAAAAGGTTTGCAAACTGAATTGGTCTATTTATGGGCTAAAATAGGCGTCTCGATCTTGGAACATTCAGTTTGATACTACGATCAAATCGTACAACTTTGATGAAAACGTTGATGAGTCTTGTGTCTACAAGAAAATCATCAATAGTTCAGTAGTTTTCCTAGTGTTGTATGTAGACGATATCCTACTCATTGGGAATGATGTAGGTCTACTGACATCAATTAAGAACTAGCTAGTGACCCAATTCCAAATGAAAGATTTGGGAGAGGCTCAATTTGTTCTTGGTATACAGATCTTTAGGGACCGAAAGAACAAAATGCTAGCGTTGTTTCAGGCATCGTACATTGACAAGATGTTGCTCAAGTACTCAATGCAGAACTCCAAAAGGGGCCTACTGCCTTTCAGACATAGAGTTACATTGTCTAAGGAAATGTGTCCTAAGACACCTCAAGAGGTTGAGGAGATGAGACGACCCTCCTATGCATCTGCCATTGGCAGTTTGATGTATGCGATGTTGTGTACTGTGAGGATAAAAATGGAATGTTATGCTGTGTATGTTTTGTATCGCTTATGCACACTACTAATGGATGAATGTAATGCAAGTTCATGTCCCCGTCAACGACGCCATAAACTTGTAACGGAAATTTTAATCTTTAAGCATATGGACAATGATGAACCCATAAACTTGATGACTAAAATTTATAATGTTCTTTCTTTATCTAAACGCATGGTTTATGAATGAAATTGAAATTTATGATGTGCTATGCACTCAAGTGCTTTACGATAAAGATATTTTGCAATACTACGTTCTAAGTGTATGCATTGATGATAATATGCTTCGTAGTATGCGATGATGTAGTGCATGTCACATGTTTCCTTGCACTGGAACCAAGTATAATTCCAACGCAAGTTTCTCAAAATGACCTGAGGTCGAACACGGGGATTGTTGTCATTTAGATGCGATACTAATGTGGTAAATGCGACTGGTTTTCATAAAGAATAAAGAATTTGATTTGACAGAAATGTAAATTGCGCTGAAAGTAAAATTGCGTTGTAAATAAAATAAATGCGTTGATAAAATAAATGTCTAAACTATTATGATACAGGGTGAGGACTGGCTGTGAAGTTGTACAAAAGAATCTAATGAATGCGATGGCAAGTCTTGTGAATGAAGCAGAAAGAGAATGAGTAGAGAGAAAGGACATCACAAGTTCATTAATCTCGTTAAGGATGCAACTAAAATTCCACTTTCCCTTGGCGTACACCTTTCAGTGATCGATCGCGTTCCCATATGTCTATGGTGAAACAGAGATGAACGTAATGAATGCAAGGTTGTTTCCATCTCTGGAAATACTTCTCGCTTTAGTTAACGCATTCTTCCAACCTTCTCTCGATAGGCGGAATAACATCTTCACTTCTCCTCTCACAGGTGAAGATGCCGTCGAGCATGCTTTAGCTAAACTTAGTCGATTACCAACACAGATTAACTCACTCGCTTAATTCTTCCTCTTTACCCAGGGGATTAAGAACACATGATGGAGAAAATAAATGATAAATGTATGGAAAGGAATAGAGAGATAATAATGATGATGATCATAGCATTTAAATCTAAAGATAAGCATTTGATACATGATTTGTGAATGAAAGATCAAAGAAGATGAACAAGTAGATGAAATGAAAGAATAGAAACAAATATGGAAAGAGTGTCAATGTCTTGACACAGATCCCGATCGGAGACGTTTTGCTTACCGGCATATGGATGAAGTGGAGAGGAAAGCTTCCCTCTTAGGCTTGCTTTCCTTGTAGAAGTGACCTCTTGCACAGAGCTTCATCTTCGGGAATCGGAAGAATTCCTTGCTCGGAGACTCACTTTTTAACCTTGTCTCATCGTTCTCCCGGATTTTCTTTGTAAAGTCTCTTCAGACAAGCCTCCCTTGCAATGAATTCAAGGAAGCTATTTATAGACAAGACCTTGGCTCTCTTGTATTGGTGGTCCCATTGTATAATTCTGATAATTCCTGCCATGGCGTAATGGAAAAGTCCTCTTTGCTTCACGATCAATCTATCAGAATCGTACAACAGAAAGCTGTACACTGATGGAATACGAGACATACGCAGCGGAGTAAGGATCTAATTACACTTTAATTGCTTCTAATCAAAAGGAAATTAGCATGCAAAATGAAGGAAAAAACAATAAATAAAAGGGATGGAATACAACCTTTGTAGCTCCTGAAAAACGCTTTTCCTCGCTGAATCATGACTCGAACTCTTCCGGACCACCACTAGAGTTGACCTACTATCCTCTGGACTCAGAACCGGGTTGTGGGACCTGATGGATGAAGAAAACCGAGAGAGAGAAAAGAGATGGAAAATAAGAATGAATTTGGGTTTAGGTTTTTAATTTTTCAGCCCATTTATGAAAACTAATTTTTGCAAAAATGGCAAAAAAAGTCTTTAATCCAAATTCAAAAGCCCATTTTATAGAAAAAACCATGCAAAATTTGCATGAAACAAATTCATAAAAACCCAACACCTAGAATCCACTATCTAAGTGGGCTTAATATCTATACTATAAGCCAACACCTAACCCACTATTTTGTTAGTGGAATTATCCAACAAAAGTTTGGATTTTCCCACTAACTTTAGTCCCAGGACAAAATGGTCATTTGGTCAAAGTCAAACTTTGACCAAAAAGTCAACATTTTGACTTTTTATGATTTTTTTCATGTTGACTAATTTTGACTTCCCGAGCATGAATCCACATTCATTTTCTTGAAATTCAAATCACTTTTGAATATAAGGTCAGTCAAAGTTTGACTTTTCAAAGTCAAAAGTCAACTTTTTGACTTTTTACATCTTTGAC
This sequence comes from Benincasa hispida, assembly GCF_027475165.1. NCBI lineage: Eukaryota > Viridiplantae > Streptophyta > Magnoliopsida > Cucurbitales > Cucurbitaceae > Benincasa > Benincasa hispida. The sequence continues at coordinate 79,128,096 of NC_143486.1, forward strand.
CATTTCCATTATTTCCAAGCTTCCGAATATGAATGTATACATCTTCTTGATATTTAAATCATATTTAAATATTAAAGTGTATCTCTAAACTGAAAAACCCGACCATTATATCACATATACTTGTCGATTTCTCTCTCTTCACCTAATTCGAACAATTCGAATTATTCTATCATACTGTTCTAAGTTTATTCCATATGAGCTAGTAGGGGAACCTAATGGACTTATAGATCATGAGATCCAACGATTCGAGATTAGTTGGCTAAACTCTTTAGACTGAGCTAATCAACATTCATTAACTCACGGGTCATTCCACTATAGTCTCATAGTTGTACTCCCCTCACTATAGTTATATTTGTGTCCATATGATATAACCATGATTAGTAAGCTAATCCTTCACAGGTTGTTCGTAATCTCGGTTGGATCATAAAGACCGTTTTACCCCCGAGACTACATCTTATTCCTTAAGTTCCACTGATCCTCTAATGAACAATTGGTTTAAGGTCCAACCTATAAACCGAACCCCTTTCGGGCCAAGAAGAGGGTGGGGCCCCTTGTTCAAGACCTGGATTCAGTACTAAAGGGAACAACCTATCTACTATCCCTATAATGGGCAGGAGTGAATTCCATCTTACACCTTATCTTCCCAGCTATCCACCTGATCTTACCCTTGAAATGGGAGGCTTATTGGGCCAGCGATAATGAGCTGCCCTCACCTATGCAGATCTAAGATAATTCTAAATGAACAGAAGTTTATATTTAACTCAGGATTAAGATTAAGTTACCTAGGTCATCAATTAACGAAATAGTTAGTTTTATACATAAAACGACATTTAGAACGTAAAAAGTGACTATTTCATGGTTCAGTCTTATGCAAACTCATTGCATAGGATGCCCCCACTCACATATCTCTATATGAACGATTCAGGATCACATCGTTTGTACTAACTACAAAGTGGGCCGCATCCATAGTGTCCCCAGAACAAGGTGCCCAACCTTATTCATATACTATAAACCATTTTGGCTATACATTTGAACTTGATCCACATTTATGTCACTACATAAAGTTCAAACTACATTAAATAGCCTCAGGACCTTAGTTTATTGGATTCAAGATTACAATTTCAATAACAACTTTATCGAAAAACAAAACAGAATATGTTTATTAATTTACAAACTACGAGTTTTAGGACATAAAATCCAACATACACTTGTCATAATCACCCACGAATGCGTTGCTCTTCACATTTTCGATCGATCGCCGCATGTGGTGTAGTTGTTTTGATTGCCGCATGTGGTGGAAATGCGTTGATCTCTATAAACCATGATCGATCGTCTCATGCACCGCCATTGTGTTGATCATTTCTTCGTTCTTGATCGATTGGCGTATGCGATGTAGATGCGTTGTACATTTTGTCCCTGAGCAATTAACGCATGCGGGGACCTATTTCCTACAAAACAGAGACTTGGACATTCTATTTCGCCATCGCAATGAGGTTAATGGGTGTGTTTACGACATTTTATAATTTTCGTATTTCTCAGCCAATTCTTATACTATCGACGCAACTTTTCCTTCTTTTTGCCGCATTATCTAAATAAAACAGCATAAATAACTTGTATTTCAGCAAGTTATCACACCCCCAAATTTAGATATATGCTGGTCCTCAAGCATATCTTCAACTAAGGAAATTTCGCTTAACTTCCATCCTAACTTTGCGTCGATCGGGTACTTCGAATGCTCCACCTCTACAAAATTACTTGACAACGCAAGTTCCTTCTATCCTTTGACATTTCATCGCATGCTCTACTTTATTCTTATCTACAACAAACCTCTACCCAAAATTCCCTTCTAGTTTTGAGAAGAATGTTGACCTCTTCTTGCAAAAAGAACGAAGTGCGTCTTTATGCGGTGGCCTAGTTTGCGTCATTTTATTAGAGACTGTTGATCATGGTAACACACTTCGTTTTGGCTTGCTCCCACAGGTGTCATGCGAGCATCCAACTTCGGTTATGTACCAATCTCAACTTCAACTCTTGATCTTCAGCCAAGTTTTACTTTTGCTGGTCAGAGAAGTTGTCTCTTTTATCCTTATTATTATTATTATCCTTATTATTATTATTATTTTTCATATTGCGTTGATCCTGAAAACCTTCCTTCGTTTTGACTTGCTCCCATGGGTGACATGCGATCATCCAACTATGAGCAGGATCCTTTCACGACTTAACTCTTATCAGGTTGGGATTTTTCCCTTGCGCTGACATTGGAGTTTTTATGATTTTTTGTTTTTTTGATAATCATGACCGCATTTGCCTAATATTGTCACATCCGCTTGACCGCATTTGCTCAGACCTTCCTCACCCCCAAATTTAGAGATGCGCAAGGTCCTCATTGCATTGTTTTGGACAGAAAAGACAAAACACTTAGTCAATTTTGAAAAGAAGGTTTGAGCAGAGTCTTGAAATAGAGAAGGTAAAGCAGAGCTATTGCGATGAATTATCTAAGTGTTAGTCAGAAAGTGCAATGTATAAGAAATATTGCTAAGGGTATGCATATTACTCATCATGGCAGAGCAATTAATAACGCAAAGTAAAAGACAAGAATTACTGCAATAATTGACAAAGGATGATAAGTAAAGAGGCTAACGCATAAGGAAAGAATAATTACTCAGTTGTATAAAATTTAACTAAGTATACAAAGAATTACAAACACCGCAACACAAAATTTTAGCATGTACAAAGAATTCAAGATATAGCTTCTATATAAAAATAAAAAAATACAATGAAAGAATGAATGGCCGCAAACGAAAAATTGCAGAATTGCGGAGAAGGTGGCACACCCCCAAATTTAGAGTTGCGGCAGGGGATCTCGAGGAGGATTTTGCAGAGGAACTCGAGGCGCTTCTTCAAAATGCGAGGTTGCTGGAGATGGGGAGGCACCATGGGACCATGTAAGTAAGCTGTTAGGATGTTGAAATATTCATGGTTGCGCTCCGCCATCTGTCTCTGGTTCAGGTGGATGGTGAAGATATTGCGTTGAATATTAATCATCACCTGCCGCGTCATCGCATGATTTCATTGCAACTCTACGTTGCTCTCTTGTAACTCCATTATTTTCTGACAGAAGAAGTTTTGTTGTTGAGAGAGAAGGGACCACATTTTTGCTAGGTCAGCAGCAAGGGTTACGATGGTGGGATGCGCCTGCGATATTTCACCAACAACGGTTTGAGGTTGAGCGGAAGTGCCTTCTCCCAAACTGTGTGGGTCGTCAACATGCGGCGGTGGAGGTGAAAAGTAAGGTGGAGATGGATGGGGGGAGATTTTGCTAGGGATGCGGTGGTTGAATCAGGAGCGAGAAGGAGATTGGTGAAGTGTTCCGGAAGGCGGGAAAGGGGTTCCATTGGAGGGCTTGAAGGGCAGATGATTAAAGGCAAGGGGTCCAAGGGTATTTGGTTTTGCTTTTGCGTTGATTGGTCTTGGACTTTTTCCTTCCCTTTATCATTTTTGCGCTGCTTCTTTGGCTTGGGCTGTTGCGGCGCATTCAGATCTAGGAGGGGCCGTTTGGGTGGAAGCTTGGGGCAGTGTGGAGAGTCCTTGAGAAGAATTCTTAGGATCTTTGTAAGAATGAGACCGTGGACTTCTGGCATGGGCTCCTCATCAATGCCTACACCCGCAGAGAGGTATAAGCTTGAAATCCATGGAAAGAAGTATTGGCCTCTCACACGGCCTACAAAGCCTCGAATTTACTTCACAATCAACTAGCCTACGTCAATCGAAATACCACGCGCATATGCAGCCATCAATCGATCCTTTGAAAGTGTTTTATCATGCGATGTTGGGATGAGTCGCCGTTTCACCAAGTAAACCCAAAGACGAGCCTTTGGAAGTAGCTTGTTGGACGCAAGGGTCTTAATGCCTTTCAAAGATACCGATCACTGAGTGCCCGATTGCGTTAATACTCTCAGTACATCCTCCATGTGTGCTTCTTCGGGATCATCAATTATCTTGTTACCCAGTGCATCCGGGATGTCCTTCATCTTATACAGTTTGTTGATGTCCCTTGCGCTGAATGGCATTGTCCACCCTTTCATGATCACCGCATCTTCGGTGTCATGGAGATGGCCATGATAAAAGGCCCTCACTACCGTAGGAATTATGATGGATGGGCATTGGCAGAAAGTCTCCTACCCATGCTCCAGCATAACACTTGTAATCAAATCTGGTAATGGCGTTGACGCAAGGAAGAAACCCATCTCCATCATCATATCATCATTCTCTTCCTTTGTTGATGGGCACCTCCTGGCCGACGCAAGCTCGCTGCTTCCAACTTTTTCTTGCCCTTATCTTGAGCCAACGCAAGGCAGAACTGTTGTCTTTGTTTGCATTCCCGTTCCTTGCGTTGCTCTTCTTGTTCACTTTTCCATTCCGCAACTTCTTTTCTTTTATTCTCTCTTATGCGCTGCACATTGGCCTTGCGCCGTTTTTCCTTCTCCTCATTTTTCTTCTTTTTCTTCTTCTTCTTCTTCTTCTCTCATCTCTTTTTCAAACTGCTCCGAGGCAAGAAATATACGTTGCTTATCCTTGAGCCTTCTTCTTTCTTCTTTTGCCGATATTGCATTGTTACGGCGCACCTCCTTATCGTGGAGTTTTCTTGCCAAATAGCCTGATGCAATGATTTGGTGCGCACGTAACATCTTTTCTTGTTTCTCTTCTTCTTCTCTTTTTCTCCTTTCCTTCTCTTTTGCTATGCATTTTAAAAATAATGGGTCAGTTGTTGACCCTTGCGGCGCATTCTCCTTGTGACGCCGCATCAGAGAGGTAATGTCTGGATCTTCTTTGTCTTTAGTCGCAACCGTCCTAATATGCGTTGATGACACTTGAGGTTATGCTGATTCTTTGTCTTACAGTGACACCCCCTCTTCCACCCTTACGGTGGTGGATTCTCCATCGACATCTGGGCTTTCCGCCCTTTTCTTCTTCTCTTCCTTCTTCAGGCGCTTCTCTTCTCGCCTGCGCTGTCTCTTCTCACTCATTTTCTTTTCTTTCTTCTCCTTCTTTGACCGGGCATCTTCATCTTCTTCTACCCATTTCTCTTTGCTTTTTCTTTTCTTCTTCCCTTCATCCGTCTTCGGCTACTTCTTCACTCCCACCTCCTCCAAAACGACCTTGATGGGTCCCTCATAGGAGTCTGTTGGAATAGTCTCCTTAGGATCCGCAATGGCCAGGGCGCCTCTCTGCGATGCTTCTGCCATCTCCTCATTCGAAGGAAGGGGCTGATTTATAACTCCGACTTTAGGTAGCCCCCCCTCTCTCTCCATGTTGCTTAGAATGCTCCCAAATACCTCTTTTTCATATCTTTTTTTTCTCACTTTCTGATGACGGTACTGGAAGCGCCACCTCAGGTCTGGTGGCAGGGGCACTCTCCGTGCTCGGCCCCTCTCGGATGGGTGGTTTGGCTACATGGGGTTTTTGTCGAGGTTTTCTGGCGATTCTTTGGACAGGCTTGGGCTGGGCGGCGAGGCGGCGACTAGTTGCAAGGAATGTCGCCTCCCGTGGGGTGACTGGGGCTTGGAAAGGTGATGAAGCTAGGGAAGATGAGTGTGAGGATTGCTCGACTATGGTTTCGGTTGAGTGAAAGAGTTGGAAAATTTTTAGAACTTAGGAAGGAATTTGGAAGGTCTGGTATGCAGAGAGGAATTCTTAGGGTTTTCTTTTTGCGAGGGATTCAAATAAACTTCCTTAGTTGAAGAAGGGCGAGATTTATTGGTTGGGCCTTGATGGGTCCAACGCAAACTCTGCATGGCAGGCTTCGCGATTCTCAAAAAGCCTGCCGCCGCATTCCTTGCATTTATGAATTAGCAGAAAAGGATGTCCTTTTGTCTGCTAAGTCATCATTTCCTTGGAAGCTTAAACGATTCGATTACTCTCTCGCAAAAATATTTTATCTTTGTTTTATTCGGACGGGCGCAAGGTTAAAGACTAATGCAATGCATCTGTTACCGCAAATGCATATTTGCGGAGGACGGGCAACAACGCATGCATTAGCGCAACACACCCCTCAACTCAGCACATTTATGGAGGATGGGTGAACGGTATTTCTACCAGTGCAACACTACCTCGACATAGTGCATTTTTGCTGAGGATGGGCGCAAAGTATATACGCGCACAACACACCCCTCAATGTAATGCATTTGTGTAAGATGGATGCAAAGTGTATATTATCAGTGCAAGATACACCCATCATTGCAATGCATACCAGATATTTATTAAAGTTTATTATTATTCTTTTTTTTATATATTTTTGTTTCATCAACAGCGCAAGTCGATAAGACTTTGTGGTACTCATTTTATTTTTATTCAATCATTCACAGCAATTTGGAACAACGCAATCTAAGGCAGGAATATAAATAAATTGAACTAGGCATGAAATTAACGCAACTTGAATTAAAGTAAAATTAATTTAGGAAACCAGTAAAGGCTGAACTTAGGAAAGTAGTAATAACGCAATGAAGAAAGCAGTAGAGGAAAGCGATAGAGAAAGTGTTAACAAAAGTAGTAAAGATAGATGTTAGGGATGCTGATTGAAAGACAAATTCCTCAGGATTATTGCAATCCGCATTCCCGCAGGCCGTCAGACTTGCCTGCTCAATGTCATCACGGACATTGTTCCTTCCCATGAGATCCTGAGGCTTCCGAATTACTTGGCAGCGTTCCTAGTGTCCGATTGCGAAGCTCAGCTGCCAATTGCCCTATTTGGACCTCCAAGTTCCTTATTGAAGACGCCTGTGACTACATAACTGCATCATTTTTTTCGATGTATTGTTTCAGCAGGGCTTCCAAGGATGATGATTGTGTAGAGGTGTTTGATGTGGAAGGTTGGTTGTGCGATTGCCGTTGGTGACTTTAATTCGAACCCTGGTGAAAAGCTAGAGGGTTTCCTTGATTCCCTGAGTTGCTCTGTGGATTCCTCTGGCCTCCTTGGTCATTGTTACCTCCTCACTGAAGTTAGGGTGATTCCGCCAACCTGGATTATAAGTGTTGTTGTAGGGGTTTTTCTGAATGGCAAACACTGATTGCGGGTTCGATGGGCACATCACTGCAGCATGACCCCCTCCGCATTGTGCACAGCTGATTGCTGCCACTTGTGCCAGCGCATTGGGTTGCGCTACACCCTGAGAGAGGGTTCCTTGGTTTATTGCCATCATCTGGAGAAGAGAGGTCACTGCGGCCATTTGTGCGGCCAAGGTTGTCATTGTATTTGCTGGTACAATGGCATTTTCAGTTCTTCTTCTTTCGGGGTGTGAAACCCGAATTTCCATTTTCCTCTCTTAAACAGGTGATTAAGGGAATTAGCTAAGTGGAAGTTAAATCCGATGTTGAAGTGAAGGAAATTTCTAAGTGTTGAATAGATTTTCCTTGAGTAGTTTTTAGTTAAGCTTTAATTGATGAAATTTGGCTAAGTGTAAGGTTAAAAAGGACCCATGCGTGAAGCATTAGAAGACATTAACGCATAAGTTGAAAAGGCAACCATACGTTTGTAAGGTTGGACGCATGATTGGCCGAAGTATTGGCAAGAGGCATTGCCAAAAGTTGTCATGCGTTGGAAGCCAAGGAGAAAATTGGCTAAGTGTTAGACTAAGCATTGCTATGCATTGGATGTGACAGATATGTTGGATGATGGATGCATTGGATGCATTGGATGATAGATGCGTTGGTGCGATGGATGCATTGGAAGGGTGGTATGCGTCCATACGGCTGAAGAAAGAAAGTTGAAAGTGATTCGTTGGAAGGTTGGGATGGCACGAGGGTCGGTGGTGCAAAGGGCATGCAGACGCAAGGGTGTGCGAGGATGCGGGGCAAGCATGTGTTGGAGGGAGCCATGCGGCCGTCTCATGCGTCGGTGCCAAGTGCCCATGCGTCGATGCCAAGCGCTTATGCGTCGATGCCTTGCGGCCGAGTGTCCTATACGTCGATGCGGTCGAGCATCCTATGCGTTGATGCTGCCGAGCAACCTATGCATCGATGATGAGCGAGCTATGCATTGATGCTAAGAAACTGTCCTATACATCGAGGCCGTGCGGCCATGCTATGCGTTGGAGGTTGATGATGGCATGCACAATGGATACGTTGGACATAGGCCATGCGATGGGCTAGGTTGGATGCATGGTGGTTGGCTCTTGCGAAGGTTAAGGGTTGCAATGACTGAGTAAGTTGGGTTGCGATGGTGCTGTGTTGAAAACCAAGGGGAACCAAGGGTTGCTATGCGTTGATTATAGACTATGCGTTGAACATCCAAGGGTTTGTGGACGCACATGAAGGATGAGCTCATATCAAGGATGTCATCCGAACATGTGGCTTGTTAGGAGGAATTCTTAAGCCTTAAGTAAAAGAGGTGGATGCATAAGAAGACATGCAAAGTTGAGGGCTATGCGTTGGTGAAAGGAGAAGAAGACACTTTGGCATGTGTTGATGTAAGAATGCGTTGATGGTGTGAGGAAAAGACACTTGGACATGCGATCAAGTAAGAGGTGTCGGCCGTGGAGCAATCTTGGATGCCTATAAATAGAGCCAAGGACTTTTTTTTTTTAGATCACAACTCAAAAGAAATTTAAGAAGAGTGGGAAGCTGAGTAAACATTGCGTTGATAGAAAAATCCATGCGTTGATCATAAAGCTTCAAGGGGGACGCAGTAGACAGTGAAGTCTGGAAAACAGCTTCAACTTGGGATGAGAAGTTCTCCTAGTATGCTCATGCGTTTAGAGTGATTCCAAAGCCATCTAAAAGCTCTGCAAGTCTAGTTTTTAGGATAGGGCTTCCGAAGAAGAATCTCTAAGGAATCGGGCTGGAGAATGAGGAAAAGACAGAAAAGTCGAGCTGTCGGGTAAGTTGAGCCAATCTTGATGTTTTGATGTTTTCGGAAAAAAAACGAGGATTTCTGAGCTAATATTTTGAGGTAAGCTTCCTGAGAAATTTTAGAGCATATTTGTAGAAGAAAGTATCTCGAGATAAAGACTAGAACTATAAGTAATTTTAGCTTTAAGTTGATTCTGAATCGTAGGGTGCAAAAGGGAGCCCGAGGTGACCAAAGGAACTTCTAAAGAGAAAGGTTCCTAAACGATCAAGGCGAGTGACTAAAATGTTTTCAATGTTTTAAGAAACCATGTGCTAAAGAAAGATCTTTTAGATAAAGACATGTTTTCTAAGTTTTATCAAAGAAAGTCATTGTATGACTAGTTTTACTTAAAACTTGATATCGAAGGACGGTTGAGAAGGTATCTGAGTCGCTCGATACTGAAGGACATAGTTGAGAAGGTATCTGAGCAAAAGTACCCAAGTGTGGGGTAGTTCTTTTGATAAAAATCAGTTTTCTGGTCACTCACTGGGCTTTATTGCTCATGCTTTCCAAATATTTTTCTTTTTCTTCCTAGGTAGTGAATGGTGAGAAGTTCCACGATGTTGCTAAGGTCAAGGTCTGCCACATACCATAGTTACACTTCCAGAGGGTTTTTAAAGAGTTGTGATTGTAAACTTTATTGTTAAGTCTTGGAGTTGAATAAACTTTACTTTGTTGTAATTAAATGGGCCTACTTAATCAGTTGATTGTTGAATTTGTTCATTAGTAGCTCCCTTTTCTACCTCGGGCTCCCTTTTCACCCCTAGAATCCAGATTCAAATTACAGCTTAGATTGCTCATAATTCTAGGCCTTATTTTGAAATACTTCCTTTTACAAAAATATTCTAAAATATCTCAGGAAGCTTACCCTAAAATTGGAGCTCATAACTCCTCGTGGTTTAGCCAAAATCACAGAATCCTCAAGACTGGCTCAAGCTTATCCGACAGCTTGACCCTTCTGTCTTCCTCTCAGTTTTCAGCCTGATCCCTTCGAGATTTTCTTCAGGAAGGCCTACCCTGAAAACTATACTTTCAAAGATTTCAAGTGGCTTTGGAATCACTCCAAATGCATGAGTAAATTGGGAGAACTCTTCATCCCAAGTTGATGCGTCCTCTTCAGACTTCTCTGTCCAATGCATCCTCTATGATTAACGCATGGATTTGGCTCCAACGCAAGGTTTGCTCCACTCTCCTACTCTTTTTACGGTATTTCTGAATTGTGATCTAAAAATGAAGTCTCATGGCTCTATTTATAGGCGTCCAAACCTTCTCCGGAGTTGACACCACCTACTTGGCTGCATGGCCAAGTGTCTCCTTCTCCCCTCATCAACGCAATGCTGTGATCATCGCATGCTAAGTATCTTACTGCCATGTTGCCAATGCATGAGCCTCCAATCTGATGCCACCACCTCAAATTATTTAGGCTGGGCTTTCCTCCCAAGAAGACACATGGTTTTGATGACGTTTTCTATGTGACTTCCCCCTTGTATGTGTCCACCTCTTGGATGCTCAACGCCTAGTCCATAAACAACACATAGCCTCTACTCAACGCATAGCAAGCCAATTCACAATCATTACAATTCAACTTAGCCATCATAAGGAGCTAACCATCACCAATGCATAGGGTGACCATCCATCCTCGACGCATGGCTCACTCGCACGTCTTGCTTGGCATGGGTGCATGGTGCTGGCCACCAACGCATAGGTGTACTGCATGGGCTGGCTGCTCGACGCATGGGCGTTCTTGGTCGGGTGCTTAGGCGCATGGGCATGCTACTTCATCGCATGGGTGTGCGGCGTGTGCTGGCCATCGCTCGCTCACTCGGCTGCATGGGTGCATGGCATGGGCTGCGCGCTTGGCTGCCTGGCAAGGCAGCTCAATGCACGACATGGTTGCTCGACAGGGCGCTCACCGCATAGGCATGGTCGCTCGACAGCGCGCTCAACGCATGGGCGTGTTCGCTCGACGCATTGGCAGGGTGTCCAACCGAGGCTGCTCGATGCATGGGCAGGGCGTTTGGCGGAGGCTGCTCGATGCATGGCATGGGCGCTGGCCAAGGCTGCTCGACGCATAACATGGGAATTGGCCGAGGCTACTTAACGCATGGGCTGCCTTCCAACGCATCACCTCCATCTTTCTTCTTTTAGCTGCATGTTATCCCCAACCACTCTTCCAATGCATCAACACCACTCTTCCAATGCATCAACACACAAAATTTATACTTAACTAATTTTCCAAATTTTTCCCAAAAGTTAAACTTCCAAATTTCCTCTTTTCTTCTAGTTTCCATTCTTTTCTCTACCACTCCACTCTAGTTTCCACATCAACCTACTCATCACACTAATCTCAATAGGGAACATACTCAAGTAGAGAAATTAGGATTTGGGGTTCACAGGTATTCTGGGATGGGGTGTGACACGGGGCCTCTTCCCTCATACCCGTCGTCCACCCAATCATCCGTGTTTTGTGAAATGCGATCTAAGATGACCTTGGCTTCAATGTAGGTCTTATCCATAAATCCTCATGCTGCGGAGGCGTTAGCAACAACTTGCGTTGATCGATTCAGGCCGTTATAGAAGGTCTCCATCAGAACGCAATCGAAAATCCCGATATGCGGACAATTCTTTACCAGTCTTCTGAATCGCACCCAAGTGGTGCTTAGAGTCTCGTTCTCCATCTGCTTGAAATTCAGCACATCCCTCCGTCTCCTTCCGTTGACGGCTGGCGGGAAGAATTTCTTCATGAATCGCTCCACCAATTGATCCCATGTAGTAATTTTATTTGGCTCCAACGAATGAGCCCACCCCTTTACCTCATCCCTCAGTGTGTACGGGAAGAGGTACATTCTAATTTCCTTAGGAGTAACGCTAGGAATGGAGAAAGTGTTGCACATCTCCATGAAGCTGGTCAGATGGGCGTGCGGGTCTTCACCTTGCATTCCTCCAAACTGCCTCGTGTTTTGGATCATCTGATGCATGACCGGCTTAATTTCGAAGCGTGCATTCTTCTCAACCATTGGTCTTGAAATTTTGGGCGAGAAGTCGTAAAGATTCGGCACCGCATAGTTCCTTATAGGGATGTTGCGGTCAACAGCAAGAAAAACAGGATCTTGCAATGACCGATTCGCCCCTTGATTTCCTTCGGGCCTCTCATTGTTAGCCTTGTTTGCTCTTCTTCGCCTAATTTGGTTATGGCGTGCCCTTGCGCAAAAAATACGCTCGATCTCTGGGTCAGCTTCGAATTTTGGATCAGTTCTAGTACTCATAAACCGTCAGCCTACTCTTTGCGATAAACAGACAGTACAGTAGAGATCTGTCCTGCAAAATACCACAAGAATATTCAACATTAAACCGTTACCAGTCCCCGGCAACGGTGCCATAAACTTGTGAGGATAAAAATGGAATGTTATGCTGTGTATGTTTTGTATCGCTTATGCACACTACTGATGGATGAAAGTAATGCAAGTTCATGTCCCCGGCAACGGCGCCATAAACTTGTAACAAAAATTTTAATCTTTAAGCATATGGATAATGATGAAGCCATAAACTTGATGACTAAATTTTATAATGTTCTTTCTTTATCTAACTCTAACACATGGTTTATGAATGAAATTGAAATTGATGATGTGCTATGCGTTCAAGTTCTTTGCGATAAAGATATTTTGTGATACTACGTTCTAAGTGTATGCATTGATGATAATATACTTCGTAGTATACGATGATGTAGTGCGTGTCACAAGTTTCCTTGCGCTGGAACCAAGTATAATTCAACGTAGGTTTCTCAGAATGACCTGAGGTCGAACACGGGGATTGTTGTCGTTTAGATGCGATACTAATGTGGTAAATGCGACTGGTTTTCATAAAGCATAAAGAATTTGGTTTGACAGAAATGTAAATTGCGCTGAAAGTAAAATTGCGTTGTAAATAAAATAAATGCGTTGATAAAATAAATGTCTAAACTATTATGATACAGTGTGAGGACTGGCTGTGAAGTTGTACAAAAGAATCTAATGAATGCGATGGCAAGTCTTATGAATGAAGCAGAAAGAGAATGAGTAGAGAGAAAGGACATCGCAAGTTCGTTAATCTCGTTAAGGACGCAACTAAGGTTCCGCTTTCCCTTGGCGTACACCTTTCAGTGATCGGTCGCGTTCCCATACTTCTATAGTGAAACATTGATGAACGTAATGAACGCAAGGTTGTTTCCATCTTTGGAAATACTTCTCGCTTTAGTTAACCATTCTTCCAACCTTCTCTCGATAGGCAAAATAACATCTTCACTTCTACTCTAACAGGTGAAGATGCCATCGTGCATGCTTTAGCTAAACTTAGCTGATTACCTTAACACAGATGTAAATGTCTCATTGCCTCATTGCCTCATTGCCTCGCTCTTTTCAATGAAATGTTTTAATGATGATTCCAGACACGAGGTGTCACACCCCGCCCCAGACCATACTCTTAGCCTAGAGAAGGGCATGACTGCAGTAGTTATCAACCCTTTGGTGACACTTACTGCCTAATAACTCTTGTGGAATAACTCTGATACCAAGATATAATTTATATACAACGGAATGTCTTTAGGCTCATAATTTATTAATTTAGAAACATAACATATTTAGAGTCATTACAACACTAGATTCACAAGTCCCAAAACCCACAAACCCTAGTCCCTATATGAACGACAGTAACATGTGTACAATATTAACAGTAATCACCTAAACCGACGGGTTATAAATCTCTTATTCCTTTAGTGGCAGAATAGATGCAGAGCTATCTTTAGAGGATTTGACCGCTACCTGGGGGGAGGGGGAACATTTGAAAACGGGGTGAGCTTACGCCCAGTGAGTGACTTAAGAAAGAAAATTAATTCTCATGCAAAATCTCAAATAAGAGTTGAAACTGAAACATAAGCTTTTACAGTACTTGTACTACAGTGTAAACATTTTCCAAGCATAAAGCATATAAAGCTGTTTTAGTCATAAAACAGTAAAACTGTTTCTCAGTTGAGAATAACCTTACTGTGGATAAAACAATCCTAACACCAACTGCTAGTCAAGAGAGAATCCTTTTGCTCAATCTCTGACTCTAACTACCTACTTGCACGTGGCCATACTAAGTACTGTCATACTTTAGGTACTTCTGTTCAGATACCTTCTCAAACGTCCTTCAGTATCTGATTGGTTTGGTACCTTCTCAAACATTCTTTAGTACCAGTAGATACCTTCTCAAATGTCCTTCAGTATCTAGTTGGGCGGATACCTTCTCAAATGTCCTTCGGTGTCGCGTTTTAAATAAAACTAGTCATAAATGACTTTCTATCTTTAAAGCATGTAAAGTATAACACATATAAAAACATGGCTTTAAAGGTACTAACGCATGCTGAGTATATTTAACACTTATCGCTTTTCAACAATTTCTCACACATGCATACGTTTAAAACATAACTCATGGTTTGCTTGGAATTCACTTTGTAAAACTAGCTGGCATGAGAATAATCTTCTTTAAAACATGTTTTCTATAACACATTGTAATCAAACATTTTAAGCAAATGTTTTAGTCAAAACGTTTTAGCCACTCACCTTGATTGCTTAGGAGCTTTTCACTCTAGTAGCTCCCTTTTCTGCGTCGGGCTCCCTTTTCACCCCTAGAATCCAGATTCAAATTACAACTTAGATTTCTCATAGTTCTGAACCTTATTTTGAAATACTTCCTTCTACAAAAATATTCTAAAATGTCTCAGGAAGCTTATCCTAAAATTTAAGCTTAGAACTCTTCGTGGTTTGGCCGGAATCACAGAATCCTCAAGACTGGCCCAAGCTGATTCGACAGCCTGACCCTTCTGTCTTCCTCTCGGTTTCTAGCCCGATCCCTTCGAGCTTTTCTTCTGGCAGCCCTACCCTGAAAACTATACTTTCAGAGATTTCAGGTGGCTTTAGAATCGCTCCAAACGCACGAGTAAATTGGGAGAAATTTTCGTTCCAAGTTGATTCGTCCTCTTCAGACTTCTCTGTCCAATGTGTCCTCTATGACTAACGCATGGATTTGGCTCCAACGCAAGGTTTGCTCCACTCTCCCACTCTTTTTACAGTATTTCTGAATTGTGATCTAAAAATGATGGCTCTATTTATAGGCATCCAAACCTTCTCCGGAGTTGACACCACCTACTTGGCTGCATGGCCAAGTATCTCTTTCTCACCTCATCAATGCAATGTTGTGATGATCGCAAGCTAAGTGTCTTACTCCTATGTTGCCAATGCATGAGCCTCCAATCTGATGCCACCACCTCAAATTCTTAAGGCTTAAGGCTTTCCTCCCATGAAGACACATGGTTTTGATGACGTTTTTTATGTGACCTCACCCTCGTATGCGTCCAACTCTTGGATGCTCAATGCCTAGTCCATAAACATCGCATAGCAAGCCAATTCACTATCATTATAATTAAACTTAACCATCACAAGAAGCTAACCATCACCAACGCGTAGGGTGACCGTCCATCCTCGACGCATGGCTCACTCGCACGGCTTGCTTGTCATGGGCGCATGGTGCTGGCCACCAATGCATAGGCGCGCTGCATGGGCTGGCCGCTCGACGTATGGATGTGTTGGCCGCTTGACGCATGGGCGTGTTTGGCTGAATGGGCTGTGCGAGGTGCCTTGATGCTTGGCCGGGTGCTTAGGCACATGGGCATGTTACTTTAACGCATGGGCGTACGGCTTGTGCTGGCCATCGCTCGCTCGCTCGGCTGCATGGGCTGCGCGCTTGGCTGCATGGCAGGGCACCTTGACGCACGACATGGCTGCTCAACATGGCTCTCAGTGCATGAGCGTGGCCGCTCAGCAGTGTGCTCAACGCAAGGACGTGGCCGCTCGACGCATTGGTAGGACGTCTGGATGAGGCTACTCGACGCATGGCATGGGTGCTGGACGAGGCTGCTCGATGTATGGCCTGGGTGTTGGCCGAGGCCTCTCGTTGCATTGCATGGGCGCTGGCTGAGGCTGCTCGATGCATGGCTGAGCATTTGGCCGAGGTTGCTCAACACATGCCACCCTCCAGCCCTCGTGCCATCCTAATGCCTCACTTCTATTTTCCTTCCTTCACCTACGCATCCAACGCATCCAACACATCCATCATTTAACGCATCCAACGCATCCATAATCCAACACATCCAATGCATCCATCATCCAACACACCCTTCCAACACATTGGTCCTTTCCAACGCACCCCACACAAAATTCTATACTTAGTCAAATTTTCCAAATTTTCCCCAAGAGTTAAACTTCCAAATTTCCTCTTTTCTTCAAATCTTCACTTTTTCCTATACATTCCACACTAGTTTCCACATCAACCTACTCATCACACTAGTCTTAGTAGGGAACATACTCAAGTAGAGAAATTAGGATTCGGGGTTCACACGAGGTGCTGCAAGAGGTATCATATAAGAACGGTTGGTCACAAGGTGGTATACCTTGAGAATTACCTGTGTTATAGTCGGGAGTAATGAAGACCAGAGGGTTGTCTCTATCCCCTTGATAATTGTTCTGATAGAAACTATGGCTCTCCTGGTTGTGATTCCCATCTCAACTTGAAGTTTGGTGATCCCACCCACCAGGGTTATAGATGCTGCCAAACGATTCATCATAGATATAATATACGGGTTGTTCTATGGGCAGACTTCTACTGGATGTCCCTCCCCACATTGGATGCAATTCATTGCGGCCACATGAGTCACCGTATTAACTTGTGCTGATCCTTGACTGAGAGTTTTTTGTTGATTAGCCATCGTCTAGAGAAGTGAAGTCACTGTGGTCATTTGATTGACCAGCGCGCTCATCGCATCAGTTGACACATCGACATTTTCTACTCTTTCTAGCTCTAGACCTCTTACTTCAAGCCCGGTATCGATCCACTCATCAGAATGTCACGAGATGCGATCCAAGATATTCTTTGCTTCTGTATATGATCTGTTCATTAATCTTCCTTCTGCAACGACATTGGCAACTGCTTGCGTTGATTGGTCTAAGCCATTGTAAAAGGTTTCCATCAGAATACTATCGGGAACCCCGATATGCGGATAACTTTTCACTAACTATCAAAATCGCACCCAGGCGGTGCTCAAGGTTTCATAACCTTTTTGCTCAAAATTTAACACATCCCTCTGTCTCCTTGCGTTGACTGCTGAGGGAAGAATCTGTTCATGAACCTATCAACCAACTGTTCCCATGCTTTGATCTCATTCGGCTCTAATGACTGAGCCCACCTTTTTGCTTCATCCCGCAGTGTGTACGGGAAAAGATACAACCTAAGTCTTTCTTGAGTTACATCAGGCATGGAGAATGCGCTGCACATGTCTACAAAATTCGTCAAATGCGCATGTGGGTCTTCTCCTTGTAATCCTCCAAATTGACCCATATTCTGAATCATCTGCAACATGATTGGTCTGATTTCAAAGCTTACATTCTCCTCAACCGTTGGTCTTAAGATTCCTGTTGAGAAGTTGTAAAAATCCGGTGTCGCATAATCTCTCATTGGGACGTCATGATTAGTAGCAAGAAATATGGGGCCTTGCACTGGCCCATTTTCCCTTTGATTCCTTGCGGGAGCCTCGTTATTATTAGCCATGCGTTCACCACTTAATTTGGCCCTGATGAACTCTTGCGCGAATAATACACTTGATCTCTGGGTTCACTTAGAATTTCTGGATCACTCCAGCACTCATAAGCCGTCAGACTACTCTTCGCGTTGAACAGCCTGTACAAAGAGATCTGTCCTGCAAAATACCATAAACGTACTCAAACAATAAATCGTTAACTAATCCCCGGCAACGGTGCCATAAACTTGTAACACAAAATTTAGCTTCCTTCTTATGCATGCACTGTGATGAAATGATGGTGATGCACGCAAGGTTCATGTCCATGTGATACTACTTCTAGATATGCGTTAATTAACAATGTTCTTGTAGTATGCTGTGCATTGTCACAAGTTTCCTTGCACTGAAACTAAGTATAATTTCATTGCAAGTTTCTCGATGTGATCCGAGGTCGAACACAGGGACTGTTTGAGGTTATTGCGTTATGCTTGTGATACATGCGACCAGAGGTTTTCAATTAATAAAAGTTTTTGTGTACAAGAATATAAACATGCGATAAAATAAAGTAAAGCGGTAAAGATGCGATAATAAAATAAATTGCATTAAAGTAAATTGCGTTAAAGTAAATCTAAGCTAAAATGATACAAAATACAGGTTTCATGATACAAGATACTGAGATCAAGGCTGATTGTGAAGATTATGAAAAGATCGTGTATTGTGGGGACAAGTATTATGTACGAAGCAGAAACAGAAAAGATAATTAATACAAACACCGTAAGTTTCCTAATTGCGTTAAAGGTATAAGTACGGTTCCGCTTTCCCTTGATGTACACCTCTCGGTGATCGGTCGCGCTTCCACATCTCTGTGGTGAAACAGGGACAAACGTAATGAACGCAAGGTTACTTCCATATCTAGAAGTACTTCTTGCTTTAGTTAACACATTCTTCTAACCTTCTCTCGCAGAATGGCATCTTCACTTCTGCTCTCACAGGTGAAGATGCCGTCTAGCATGCTTTAGCTAAACGTTCTTATTTCTTTAGCACAGAGTATGTTACTTGTTTAATTCATATTAATTACCAAGGGATTAAGAAGAATTTATGAAGAAAGCGATAATCGGAGGAACGAAAATAGACAGAAAAAGGGATATGAAATCGATTGAGGCATTCAATATTTCTATTCAGCGTCTGATACATGATTTGTGAATGAAGAGATTAAGAAGATGAAATACAGTGACGAATAGAGTTGGAAAAAAATAAAAAAAAAGGCCAACGTCTTAGCACCGATCTGGATGGAGATTTCCTTGCCAATATGGATGGATCGTGTGGGCGGATGAGCTTCCCTCTCAGGCTTGCTCAACCAGTAGCAGGGATCTAAGTATAGAGCTTCACGGTGGGGATCTGGCAGAATAGCACTGAGAATCACCTCTCGGCCTTTTCTCTTTTCTTCCCAGGTTTCTTCCATTCAATACTCAGCTCAGCCTCTTTCTCAGTAATTTAGCAGCACTTAGCCCTCGTATCAATTATACCCGTATCCTGTATATCTTCTGTGAATTCTATGGGGATATTTATAGGTGAAAAGCTTTGACTCTTGGCTGTGCACCCCACTTCTTGTTATGGAAATTTCGAAGATGGAGGAATAAATATTCTTCTATTATGAAATCAGACCTTCAAATCTGCACAACGGTTAGTTGTACATGTGTCACAATCCTCTGCCTTTGCGTTGCTTATTTGCATCTTTCGATCGGTTGCTTGCATGCGATGTTGTTTTTATTACTACATGTGGTTGAAATTCAGCTCAGGATCGACTGTCGCATTGCGCTGTCATTGCGTTAATCGTCTCTTCATTGTTGATTGACGGGTGCAATGTAATAGAGATGCGTTGTTCAGTTTCTCGTTGAGCCTTGATCGCAAGCGGTGACTTGGTTTCCTACAAAACAGAGTAAAAATATCCTCTTCTACAATCTTGACGATGTTAGTGGGTGTAATTGCGTTAATTCATAATTATTGTATTTCTGAGCTAATTTTCATACAATTAACGCATATTCCTTTTCTTTTGGCCGCAATATTTAGATAAGGCAACATAAATAAGTTGTATTTCTACAAGTTATCACAGGGCAACCCCAAATGCGGAAGTGACGTAAACTAGCTTTACGCCTGTTCCACAACTCCAGAGGTGTTCTTGCAACAGTTTGGAGGGAACACAGTTGAGTATGTACACCGCAGTCTCCACTGCGAAACCCCAAAACGAGTTTGGTAATGAAGCATAACTCATCATCGAGTGAACCATATCTAACAAGGTCATATTTCTCCTTTCCGCTACACCATTCTGCTGAGGTGTACCTATCGCTGAGAGTTGGGAAATAATTCCATGTTCTATCAAATAGTCCTGAAATGCCGAGTCCAAAAACTCTCCACCTCGATCCGATCGAAGTGTTTTAATCCGTCTATCTAATGCATTTTCAACTTCAGCCTTGAACTCTTTGAAATTTTCAAAGGATTCAGACTTCCGTTGCATAAGATAAACATACCTGTATCTGGAGTAATCATCAGTAAAACTGATAAAATACTCATACCCACCTCGGGCTCGTACATTCATAGGACCAAAAAGGTCAGAATGTACTAACTCAAGAGGCTACTTGGCTCTATAACCTTTTCCAGTAAAAGGTTGTTTAGTCATCTTACCCTCAAGGCAAGATTCGCACACACGTAAAGAATTTTCTTCTAACTCACTTAGAAGTCCATTCTTCACCAATCTCTTAATACTATTGGGATTGATGTGCCCTAAACGTAGATGCCAAAGTTGGGCGTTTATTTTTGAAGAAATTCTTCGACGTTTTGATTGAGTTATGGTAGTTCTGAAAATTTCAGTATTATGGAGGGAATTAATGGCTAACGGCCTTAGCACATGTAAATTCGATTCCAGATTTGCTGTGCAAATAAAAACACCATCTTTATGAATAAACGCTTTATTCAAATTAAAAGAGACAGTATATTTACATTGCAATAAACACTTTACAGAAATAAGGTTCATTTTTAGTTCAAGAACAATATATACATCATTTAAAACAAGAAACCTATTCTGTAAAGCTAACTGGACTCCTCCCACTGCCATAGCTGAGACGACGTGCCCAGTGCGTACTCGCATCGTCATCTCACCAACCTTCAGCTGTCGCCAAGATCTAATCCCCTGAAAAGAAGAACAAATATGATTAGTGGCACCTGAATCAATTATCCAGGCAGAATCATCATTCTCCACTAAACAAGTTTCATGCACAAGTAAATCACATTTACCTTTATCCGCCTTGGCCTTAGCCTTGGCTGCTTTCTTCTCTTTCAGATACCGAGGACAGTTCCTCTTTTAGTGTTCATCTTGGTTACAGTGGAAACACTTTTCTTTAGCAACCCGTGGACGCCTCTTTGGGGCGACAGGCGGTGGGTTAGCAGGTGCCTTCCCTTTACCCTTACCACCCTTCTTCTTCTTCCCCTTTGCAGAGTTAGAATTAGAAGGTGCAGACTTCGTTCCTGAGGTCGAACCTCTATAGAATGTCTTAGAGGATGAAGCAACATTTGCCTCACCCTTCTGTCTCTCCTTACTTTTCAGTAAAGATTGGTATGTCTGCAACTCGTTGAGGAGAGTTGTAAAGTTATACTTCACTTTGTTAAGAATCACATTACTAACAAAGTACAGGAAACTCTCTAGCAAAGAATGCATGATTATGCTAACCTGGTTGCCTTCATCGATGGTAGACCTATTCAACTTCGCCACATTGAAGTGGACCATCATGTTAAGCACATGTTCACGAACAGAGGTGCCTTCTTCCATTTTGGAGTTGAATATGTATTTAAAAGCCTCATGCATAAGTTGTTCAGTCAGTTGTCCAAACATCCCCCGCAGGGACTCCGTGATATCACGCGCTGAGACCATAGGCTCATGTTTCTTGGCCAAGACTTCAGAAAGAATTGCCAAGATGTAGGCTCGGGCCTTCTCATTTGCTCTTGTCCATCGCTCGTATGCCTCCCGAACATTTCGAGCAACATTCGGAGCTAGAATAGGAGGACAAGCCTCCGTGAGAGCAAACATGAGATCCTCGATGATTAGGATCGTCGTGATCATATGTTTCCATGTTGCGAAATTATCGCCAATAAGTTTTTCGGCGTTTAACAACGATAATGTGGCTAATGCCATTTGAAAATGTTGCTGAAAATATGAACAAAACTTTATTAGAATTTGCTAAACCACTTTTAAACCAATCAGTTTTGCAAAGCAGTTTCAAGTACCCTAATTAATAGACTTCTATTTTGCAATGATGCCCCAGTGAGGCATGACAAATGCCACCGGTGGGGTGATCAGTTGTCCCTTCACTGGGATGAGACATTCTCAACCATTAGGCAGAACCAACTCTTGGAACTGAACCTAACAGCCACCATTTTTCGGTCCAGAATCGTTAACCTTTAACTATTTCGCGTAAGTGTAATCCCTCGCTTTCGATGCTAGAGTCCCACCTTAATGCGCTTACCATAGGGAAGAGACAGATTAGGCAAGAGACTACCATAGGGAAGAGACAGATTAGGACAAGAGACTAAGTTACCTTATTCTCTTACAGGAGATCGAATAAAGAAACGCGCAAAACTGCCATCCTTTAGGGGGATACTCCCAGGGTGCCTCGAGGCGATGCGCAGTAACGTTATTCAACCTAACGAGGGAGACCAGGGGATATGCTGTTGCACTTCCTGCTCCCACTTACTATGAACACTCTCTCCATCCACCTTGATATTGACCTACCCAAACACCATCCGTTGGGGGACACGCCAAAGGTGCCGCATGGCCGAGGATATATCTCACGGTGTGGACTATTTAGAAGAAATGTGAAAGGTTTAAGTGAAGCATCTTATGCCTCAAGTGCCTCCCACTGAATGTTCTACCTAGGGATTCATTAACCTAGACAATCCAACTACTAATTTTAGTCTAAGTCGTCTTTTTAAACTCTGCTCATAAACAACGTTTGTCTATGAAATATGAACAAGTTCAAGTAGTCACATTTAAACACTTTAATGGACTATCCTTAACTTGCATGCATGCATCAAATCTATCTAATTCACCTTTCCAGGTAAGTTCCCAGGTAGGGGTGTTACGTTTCCGTCAACTTAAATACCCCAACCTAGCCAGAACCCGCCTTAGACAAAAGGTCCCTTATAGATAGATTTGCTACACTTTAACCTTTTATTAGCCAATTTAATCATATTAAACTAATTAAAAGATTAAAGCCTTAGGGTTGCTAATCGTATTAGCACTGTTATCTTAGGTCTATGTGATACAAGTTTTAAGCACTTTAAAATCAAGAATTAAACCTAAGTGAGCATGCATGTCTTTCTTATTTCTTTTAGTTCTAATTTCTCTTTAATTTTTAAAAAGAAACAACTAAAACCATTGTGCACAACAAGGCGTTTATAACATTTATAAATTAACCTATATGTCATGCTTCATGCAATGTCCTGTCATTACTATATATAACTTTTATATATAACATGTAACAACCTAGCAAACATGTTATCATTCACCCTTATACTATAATAATTATAATATAAAGATGATGTATGTCAATGCTTTTTATGCATGCATAAATATAACTCTTATATTATATGATGCATGAGCATGCTCTTACATAATTAAAATCATACTTCTCTAAATTATAACAATTACAATAAAGAGATGATGCATGACCATTGCATAACCTAAGGTTGGATTTACTATATGTGCATACCATATGACATATAAAAAACATACATCGCATGTAATATATAAAGGATTAATGGACCGGGATGAGCCTTTACAAAAACCGGAATGAAAAAATCCTATCTATTACATTTTTCATCGAGCAAACTGGTTCACAGGTGAACTGGGTCTTGATCACCAGGAGGTCTTCATCTTGTAGCAAACTCTGTAGGTAGACGATCGTTCAGCGTGCACTAGACGATAGAAGCATTAGTAAACGATTGTGTAGACGATGAGGCTGCGAAGCCTGATCATCCATGCGATCGTGTAGTGTGACAACAAGTAAACAATTTACCTTGCTTACTAAGCGATCGTTTAGTCAGTTGCTAAGCGATGAAGCTTGCTAACCTAAATGATCGTCTAGCGTGCGCGCTTTAAACGATATGCGAGCATCTCATCGTCTACACAATGTGATACTCAGCGATCGTGTACTCGATTGTCAACCCGATGCGACCAACTCTTGATCGCATTCCCCATCGTTTAACCGATGCGTTCATTAGTGATCGCGTACTCCTTCATATTTACGATGCGATCAACAGCGATCGCATAGAACATCTTCTGCACAATGCGATCAACCTTAAATCGCCTCCTTTCGTAAAGAACCGCAACAATTGCCCAGATCGCGTACCACTCTTATGCAACGCTTGCACAGATCTGCTTCTTCGACGAACGACTCAAATTCAAACAAACTTTGAATACAGACTCGCTAATGATTATTAATGCCCAAAAACGTAGGGGCCTTTTAATAACGGGCAGAAATGCACGTTATCATAGTGCTAAAGTCTTAAACAATGCTGGCTTGCATTGATAAAATATGTTAGATTACGTCCAAAAAGCATCAAATTCATAATATTGCGGTCGCATGCGTTCATCGCATAGAAACGTTGGTTTTTGAGTTTCTATGCAGAATATGCGTTGACGCAAGGCAAAAATTGCGATTATAGGAAATCATTGGTCGAGCGCAGCATTACCGCAAGACTTTTCGGTGATTGTGTTCGTAAACATTTGCTCAAGAAGGATTGCCGCAACTTGGTGAGCGCATCTGGGTGAAAGGCATAATTAATCGTGATGGGACAGAAAGCTGATGACGGTCGAATCCGAATTAAGCTAACAGCCACTAATGATAACAAGTACATTTAGCTTTTCGATGACAAATATTCAGCGCATCAGTCAGGGAATTAAAGCCATCTCATCTGAGAAATCATAAGAGAAAAGCCGCCTTCACCCCGAAGCTCTATAAATACCAAAGGCATCCTTCAGAAAAGGGGTTCACCAGTTAGAAAATTCATCAGTTAACTTAGCACGCCTTTGTCCATAGTTTTTCCTTTTTATTTTAAGGCGGAGCAAGAGAAGAGTAAAGACGCCGAAAATTGCTCAGGGCAACTCGAGAGAGAACCTTGAGGGTAGAAGCAGAGAGCGGGCCGACTCTCGCGAGAGTGAGATTATCTTTTGAACACAAGTAGAAAAACAGTGTAAAAGCCTAGGCAGCAAGAGATTGCTACCGGGCTCTTTATTCTATTCTTGCATTGTTATTTTGTACTTCATCTTTATATTTATACAATGGAAGTTCTTATTCTACATCTGTTCACTCTCTTTGCATGCATGAGTAGCTAAACTAGTCGAATGGGTTGAGAAAAACTACGCTAACATGACCTAGGAAGTTCATTGCTTGCGATTATCTTGTGTTATCCTGTGCCAAATACCCCTTTAGAGCTACTCGAGAGAGAGTCTGAATAAAGAACCTAAGACTCGAGAGAGCTAGGTTAGAATCTAGACTCGAGAGAGCAAGATTAGAACTGCATAAACAAGAGATAGGGACTTGGAGATAAGCTTTGTTTGTCAACCTTCATCACATGCATCCTAGAGATAGGAATGATATTATGTGATCGCCTTATTTGTGTGTGTGTCATTTTGTCATCGCATAAATAAGAATAGAGGCTTATGTGTAGGTCCTATAGGCTTATCGCATATATTGCATGCATTCTACCCTTAGAAGCCATGGCATTCACACCGAGAGGTGGTTTACTGTTGTATGCATGTTGCATGATCGCATAACATGAACGCATTCTAAGAAGTTTTAGCCGAAACTTTTCTCAACCTGTTCACTACATATTCATCGCATCTTTTGTTTATTCAGCTCTTTTCAAACTCCCCTGCATTTTTTTATTTTTCATTACCGCAAACAACAACCTCAACAACTATTTATTTATTTAGTTACCGTAAAGTTTTCCTAAAAATTACCATCGCAACCTATTTTTCAAAGTCCCTGAGTTCGACCCTGGACTTACCAGGAAACTCAGTGGAGTTTACACTTGTTCTGCTGAGAAAACTTGAGTGCTCAATGCAATTTCATCATCGCATTTCATCCACAAAACCACATCATAAAATAACGCATCACCTTTACAAAAAATCACTAATGTAAAAGGATTTAAATCAAACCGAGGCTTATCATCCCGAAAACATCCATTAATCTCGCACATCCATAGTAGATTTAACAATTAAACAACGTAAAAATGCACCCACCATGAATGTAAATTTCATTTCGTTGCAATAGATGAAATCGGAGTATCAGAACCTAGCTCTGATACCACTTGAAGGATCTCATATCGATGAGTTCCATGAGTGTGTTCGGATCGCTTCGATCTCACAGTGACCGAAATACAACAATATACATTCAACACATATAGTTATGCAAACAAATCTAATTATCGGCATGCTACGAATAACAAATTAACAAAGGGAAAAAGTTCCATACCAGTTGAAGACTATCTTCAAACTTCAGAACTCCAACACAGCGGAAAACCTCCAAGTGATCTACCAACACTTGGCGGGAACATCGACTGCAGCAGCACGAACAACGCAAACTCACGACCACAACGAGGACGATAACACCACTAATGAGCCCCAGGTATTCTCGGAGTGAAAACTCAAAGGGTGGGCTTTGGTGAATTTGGTAGAGGACGGAGAAAATACGAATCATGTAGGCGATAAGCAAGTGGGAGAGAAAACAATGCTATCGCATAGTAGAAGTGCTTATCGCATAGGAGGAGCTACAAGATCGTGTAGGATTTACTGAACGATCGTTTAAAGAAGCTATCCGATCGTGTAGGAAACAGTATGCGATCATTTAGCGCGAGGTGGATGATCGTTTAGGCGGAGACGCGACTATCGTATAGGCTCTCGAGCGATTGTTTTACAAAACACCAGCGCGCTTTCACGAAATATTTTGAGCGAAACACGGATTATCGATTGCACGATTCAAAAATGAAAATATTTTTCATTTTAACCCATCGGTTACCATAACTGACGTTGCCCACTAACCCACGTCCAAACGTGATATTAGGATTAATTATCATATAATTAATTAATAAATATAATCATATTATATTTTTATCCTATAGTTTGATATCACATATCTACTATAGTATTTTCTCCTCTACTTGATATAAATCATATTTATATCTAATTTCCTCCATAATGTATCTCATACATTTGCCAATTATATCATATATAATTAACCAATCCAATTATATCATATATAATCGAACTTCCTCTTGTCAATTTGAACATTTCAAATTAACCCAAATACTGGTTCTCGACTTTATCGAAGCTACCCAGGGGACCTAATTGACCTGTAACTTGAAGCTCCAACGGTATGTGAATAGTTGACTAAACTCTTTAGCCATGAGATCCACCATCCGTTAACTGTCAGACATTCCACTAAAGACCGACAACTGAACTCTTCTTACCACAGATATATTTCTGTGTCCATCGGATATAACCAATCATGAGTATGATGACCTTTCACAGATGCTCGTAAGTACAACTGGGCTAAATTACCGTTATGACCCTATAGTTACATCACTCGTTAAGTACCACTAATTCCTCTAATGAATAATACAACATAGTACAACTATGTGTGAACACCTCTCGAGCCAAGAGAAGGTGTATGGCACCACATCATTCAAGCCCCGGAATCAGCCCTTAAGGGAGCCATCTATCTACTTACCCCTGCCTCGGGGAAGGAGTGAATTCCATCTTGTGTAGTTGAGTTCCCAGCTCCCAAATCAGATGAATCCCCAAAATGGTATGTTTGAATCGGCGACCTGGCCACTCACACCCATACAAATCAAAGGACTGCCCTCAATGGCAAGAGTTCCCAACTCACTCAGGATTGAAGTCATGTTACCTATGGTCATCCTAGTGAAATGAAGTCTCTATCATGAACGGTGTTATATAACGAGACGTTAATACTTTGTGATCAGATCATCTGTGACAAGTCACAACACTTGTGACCATTCCACAAAGTGGGTTGCGCCCCTAGCGTTACCAAGATAAGGTTTCCCTTCTTTATCTATATACTACTGACCATTTTGGTTATCACTCAAGACATGATCCACTTGTATGTCTCCACATACATGCTTGAGTCACATAAAGATAACTAGGGATTTTATGTTTATTGATTTATGGTAATATAAATAAAACAAGTAACTGAGCAAAAAAAACAAGATGTGAAGTAAATATCATATATTAACAACACAAGCATTCGTACAAGCTATTTATAAACTACAGGACACGAGACTTTAGGGCATCAACCCTAATAGGGTTATCGTACTATTGATTGGTTATATATGATGGACACAAAAATTTATCTGTAGTGAGAAGAGTGCAGCTATCGGTCTTTAGTAGAGTGTCGACTGTTAACGAGTGGTGGATCTCGTAACTAAAAAGTTTAGTTAGCTATTCACGTACCGTTGGAGCTTCAAGCTCAAGTCCATAAGGTCTTCTTGGTAGCTCAATGAATTCAAGTTGAGAATCAGTTTTTGGGTAAGTTTGAAGTGTTCAAATTGACAAGAGGGAATTTGATTATATATGATATGATTAAACTAGTTAAATTATATATGATATAATTGATATGATGTATGAGATACATTAATTGGAGGATTTTGATATAAATATGATTTATATCAAGTAAAGGATAAAAGGACTATGGTTTAAATGTTACATATGTTGTGATATTAAAACTATAGGTTATAAATATAATATGATAGGTTAGTTATTATATATATATTTTTTTATAATTAAAACAGTTTTGAGATAATTGTGGGTGGTTTCTCCTTTAACCGTTCGTGAAGTGGGAGGTTATATTCTGTTTTCATAATTGAAGGATAAAATGAAAAATGTTTTCATTTTGTAAAGGATTGCTTCATTAAGTACATTGTTAATCGTTTAGCTCACGAAAGTCTACACGACAACCATCAAATGTTTGTCTAAACGATCGTGTACACGCATCATTCTCTAAACGATTGTGTAGCTTTTTACTAGACGACCGCGTGGCAAGCAAGCTTCACTAAACGATCGTGTAAATGATCAAACCTGTTTTCCTAAACAATCGTGTACCGATCAAGCACCATAATCTATACGATAGACAGTATCCATCTCCCACTTGCTTGATTGTATAATACGATTGTAGTTTCCTCCAACCCTCTACCAAATTTATAACTGAGCCCACACCTCCTGGATTCTCACTCCGAGAATACCAAGGTTACTGAGTGGTGGTGTCTGGGAGGTTACTTGTTCGTGGAGAAGTTTGTTCATGGTTGATTAGACGGTTGCTCAAGTACTCGATGTAGGACTCCAAGAGGGGCCTAGGCTGTTTCGGCATGGAGTCACTTTGTCTAAAGACATGTGTCCTAAGATGCCTCAAGAGGTTGAGGAGATGAGACAGGTCCCATATGCGTCTGCCATTGGCAGTTTGATATACGTGATGCTCTGTACTCATCTAGACATCTCCTACGCTATGGGTATAGTCAGTAGGTATTAGTCTAACCCAGGACTGGGTCACTAGACTGTCATGAAGAATATCCTCAAGTATCTTTGGAGAACGAGAGACTACATGCTCGTGTATGGATCTATGGATTTGATCCTTACTAGATACACGAATTCTGACTTTCAGACTGATAAGAACTCTCGCAAGTCTACTTCAGGGTCAGTCTTTACTCTTAACAGAGGAGCTGTAGTATGGCAAAGCACTAAACAGAGGTGCATTGCCGACTCTACTATGGAGGCGGAGTACATAGCGATTTACAAAGCTGCTAAGGAAGCCGTCTGGCTCAGGAAGTTCTTGACAGAACTGGAAGTTGTTTCAGATTTGTCTAGGCCCATTACCCTCTATTGTGATAATAGTGAGGCAGTGGTGAACTTCAAGGAGCCTAGGAGTCACAGGTGTGGCAAACACATAAAGTGGAAGTATCATCTGATCCGCGAGATAGTGCATCGAGGGGACGTGATCATCACGAAGATTGCTTCAAAGCACAATGTTGCTAACCTATTTAAGAAGGCTCTCACGGCTATAGTGTTTAAGGGTCACCTTCAGAGCATGGGTCTATAGGATCGCCCGCGACTGGACTAGGGCAGGTGGGAGATTTTCTTGTACTGGACTTTTATGCCCTAGTTTATTGTTTTTTCTAAACAATCGCACACCTCGCGTCTAAATAATTGCATGCTTTTCTCTAAACGATCATCTAGTGTGTCGTGTTTTCTAATCGATCGTTTACCTCTTACTAGACAATTTCTTAGTAAAACCTACACGATCGTGTAGCTTTCTCTAAACAATAAGCATCCCCGCTATACGATAGACTTCTCTCCCACTTGCTTATCGTTCTACACGATCAACCCGTTCCTCTTACCTCTACCAAATTCAACAAAGACCACTCTTTGGATTCTTACTCCGAGAATACCAAGGGCTTTAAGTGGTGGTGTCGTCCCCACTCCTGCTTGCTCGTACTTGTTCGTGTTGCTGCCGTTCGTGTAGACAATCATGCTACCGTAGCCGACTGTTTTGCTGGGCGATAAAGATCGTAGAGGTTGCTTCTACTAGGTTGAGTTCGAAGTGAAGAGAGTCTTCAACTGATATGTGAACTCAATCTCTTGTCTTTTATTTATGAAAGTATGTCGTTAATTAATGTAATTTGCATAACTGTTTATTAGAATGTGTGTGTGGTATTTCGGTCACAATGAAATCGGAAAGATCCGAACGAGCTCATGGATGCTCTTCGTTAAGAGTTCCTTTACTATTTTCATCACTTGCTTTTCCATGTTTAATTTGGACATATCTAAATTATGGCTTGTACTTTATAATATTTTTATGTTTCACCCTGTACTATTTCATGGACATGAATGTGATTTGGTTTTCTTTTTTTGCTGTTTGTGAAATTTCTCTATCTCTACATACATTAATGTGTTGGGTAATGATTAATATCTTTTGACAAGAATGGAATTGTATTTGTTGAATTCTCACGAAGTTTGATATGTCAAACAAGATTAAAATTGGTGGAATGAGGACAATGCAACGTTCAACATATTTTATACGAATTGGTGGAACAAACAATTTTATTTAGGTTTGTGAAAATATGATATTTCATTTAATTTTTTTTTCATTTGATATACGGAAAAGTATAATCTATTGTGATACATACTAAGATAATATGCATTTAATTTACATACTATTATAACCGACTATAATAATAATCTGCACCCTAAACACAAATTATTATAACTCTGATTATAATAACCTGCACAAAAAACACAGAATATTATACCACAAACTATAATAACCTGCACACCAAACACAGACTACTATATCACAGACTATAATAACCTACACTCCAAACACAATACTATTATAACACAGATTAAAATAATCTACACCCCAAACATAAACTATTATAACCCACAGACTATAATAAATATTGATTATACCCGTTCAGCGATCGGTAATAGATGTAATAGATTAAAACAAACACCCCCAAAGTGTAATAGATGTAGGATCGGTATGGCAACTTTAGAGGGGGTGAACAGGGTTTATTTAAACTAATTAAAACTTTTTACTAATGTTGTTCTAATTAAGCAAATTAACAAACTTGTTGCTAACAAGCAATTTAAACAAAACATTTATATATATATATATATTCATTTCAAAATGATTAATAAATTGACATTAACAATTTCAAGCACCCAATTTAATTTCAATAATAAGATTGGTAAAAGATATGCAAATTAAAGTACTACTGATCAAAGTAAACAAATATAAGCAATTAACCTCAATAAAAAAAATATTGCAATTAATTTCATGTAATAAACTATAATAAAAAATTAATTACAAAATTAAATAGGAGAGGGATAAAAAAATTGACACCGACAATTTTATACTGGTTTGGCACAACCCGACTTACATCCACTTCCCAAGCTCCTCTTGGGTACTTCACTAGAAGTTTTGACTCTTTCCATGGCTGAGAGTGAACTGCTACAACGTTCTTTTTTCGGGTGCAAGAACAAACCCAATCCTTTCCACGGTTGAGAATCAAATTGTTGCTACCACTCTTTTTAGGGATCAAGAGCAACCCTTACAATGCATTTGAAAATGAAGAACAATATGAGAAACACTCTCTTGAAGAGTAGATTTACAAGCTTTTGATCACAATAAATCAATCCCCACAATACATAAGACATCTCTCTCAAGAATAAGATGAAAAGAAGAAAATTGAAACTTAGAGAGAGAATAATAATGGTGGCTTTGAGTTATGAATGATTGAAAAATAATATAAAATTGTTATCACAAATTTGGAGAAGATGAAGTATTTAAAAAGAGTGAGAGAAGTTGAAAACTAAAATCAATTTGGGCCATTGGATCTAGGTAAAATGAAATTTAAAGGTTGAAATTAAAAGTAAAAATAAATAAATAAATATATATATTTTAAAACACTTCCAACGGTAACATGCATAATTTTTATCTTTTCAGTTTTTCTTTTAATCAAATGACCCAACGGTCATATATGTATATTAATATTTATTTTTTTAAATCCTGTTTTCATTTTAAATTCTTTTGGTTTTTAATTTTAATTACAATCAAGCAAAAATCAAAATTTATTTTCTTTTTTTAATCCAACTAGAGCACACCAAGTTTTACTCCTCTATTCATCCACATGCCACCTTCTAATTGAGTCTAATAGATTTATTTGGCCGCCATATCATTGACATGAATATTTTTTTGTTAAGCTTATTTCGGCTTTATCTTATTCGTTTGAGCTCTGATTTCAGTGATTCAAATTGCATTGGATCCATAAATTCGAGCTCTACATAATGGACTCATCCGAGCACTAAAATTTTTAGTAAATAAAATCAGATTTGTTATCATCAAGATATTAATTAATTAATTAATTAATTTAAGATTAAAGGTAAAAAAGCCAACAACAGAACCATGAAATCTTTTAAAACCATCATTTTCTAACCTTAGTTGAGGGGAGCCCTTTTGCTCGACCGCTCAACATCAATTTCCTTAGCTAATGTAGAGTAATCTCAATACAATCAACGTTGATAATATAGTACCTACATGCACGTGGTCAAGCCCCAAAGGCTGCTCATATGCCTGGATACCGTCATCCCTTCGGTATCAAGGGACCCTGATACCTTCAAACCTTCAGTATCGTGTTTCTTAGTAAAATATTGTAGAACTTAATTTAAGTAAGATTCAACATTCTCAAGTAATAGGCACTCCAGTAGAAATACATTACAAGCGTGAAAATAATTGAAAAATGGTTTAACTCATTGAATGCCAACTAATATATGGTCACTTTTAATTTCAATTATGCTTCATGAATTCCTTGTATGGTTTCACACATATAGGTAAAAAACTTGGTATAAAACTAGGAAAAATATTGAGTGAAAACTCATGGTAAAACTCATTAAAGGCATACTTAAAATTGGCATGACTTTAAGGCTTTAAAAGAATAGGAACCATGCACCCACCTACTATACGACCACTTCTCAATTTTTAACTAAGCATGCGTTTAAACAACTTAATGAAAATCAATTCAAACTTAGATTAATAAAAGCTAGTCACTCATTGTCTTATGCTTTCCCCAACGGCTTATAAGCTTTTCTTATTTGTGTTTTGCCCTGTGACAAGGTGAGTACCTTGGGTTAATACTACGAGCTCCCTTTTGGACTTAATTTAATATTCAAGTTTAATATGACACTTAGAAATTTCTCACAATTCATAAATGCCTATCTTACCTCGCCACATCGTCCACACTTAGTCAAATTACCTCGAGCCAAGATTGGTGGGTGGTAGCATGCATACGAGCACTCTCCAAATGCTAGGATGCGGCTTTCTGTCTATGCGATGGGCATCGATTATTGTAACCCCTTAGCGTGCCTTACCCATTATGCATAGCCTCACGCTCACCCTACGCGCACACCTTGGTCTATGCTTGCCAACACCAACGCTACCCTCACCAATCGCGCGCTCGCTATGTGGCCATCTGTTTGCTTATGCTTGGATTGCAGCTGTCTGCTTGTTCATCCTATCAAAACTCCAATTTCAACTTCCAACTTAAATAACTTAAATTTCAGTTATTATCTTATGAAATTTCCTTATAGGAACTTATTCTTAAATATCTTTACTATCTTACCTTAAAATTTCAGTCTTTGGTTCCTTGTGATGAGTTTGAAATTCTTCGATTCTTCCAACTTGCCCGAGCAATTCGAGAGCCTTGAACACTTGTGGAATTCTTCAATTTTCACCCCAAATCCATATGAATTTTCCTCTTAGCATCCTAGGATCCTTTTCAGCACATAACAAGCTTTTATTTGGCAATAACTCTTCCCATTTTGCACGAGTAATTTGCATAAACTGAGCTCTTTTTTTTCAAACTTTCTTTTATACTAAGGGTTGCATGATTAGATGGCCTATTAGGGTGACATCTAGGTCACTAACTTTTTCTTAAGGCATTAATCACACCATTTAGGCCACTAACCGATTGATTAAGTTGGATGTTTAAGCCTCACTTCAACGCATAGGCTTAGCTTTACTCATCGCTCAGGCTAGTGTCCATCCAATCCTTCTCTCTCAGTCATTGCATACACCAGCCACCACACACTCACCTTGTTTTAGGCAACTATGTCTATGCCTGCCATTCATTAACGCCTCAAATTGAAGGAACTCGTTTTATAGAGAACCTTTGAGCGGAAGCGGATAGTCCAAATCCCATTTCGATTGAAACAAACTGAAACAAACTTTACAGTAAACGATACAAATTATGTATAAAACATACATTACAACATGCTTTTGAACTAAATAATAGAGTTTAGAGATTATACCTTTGAAGAACTCTTCTTCGCATTAATCCCTCGAACTTGCACGAACACTTCGAACAACAACCAAACTCCTTGAACAACAACCAAACTTGAACCAAAGGAAGAGGACACTACCACTTGGTGACCTTGGTATTCATGGTGTGAGAACTTATGAGTGGTGGGCTCTAGCTAATTTGGTTAGGAAGGAGTTTGTGGTTTAGAGGAGGAAGGCGATTGAAGGAAGAAAATTTCTATTGCATAGGAAAATCTTTCAATCGTTTAAAGTATAAAGTCTATCGCATAGGCTCTTCACTATTCGTGTAGAAGACTTTCAATCGTGTAACACACCATTAATGGAAAAAATAAAATCATATTTTTATTTATCCCAAAAGCCACAAAACCACTTAGCTTCCCACTATGGTGGTTAGAGAGAAAAAGGGGATAATTATCAAATAATTAATAATTATGAATAAATATGATAACCAACTTATCATATTATATTTATAATATATAGTTTTAATATTGTATCATATACAATATAAACTATAGTTTTTTTCTCTATTTTATGTATTTAATATAAATTATATTTATATTAAATTTAAAAACTATGAATCTTATTCATAGATAATATATTTGAATTATATTAAAATATTTATTCCTCCAACTATAATGTATCAAATACATTATATCAATTATATCATATATAATTGAACCATATATAATTAAATTCCCTCTTATTAGTTTGAACATTTCAAATTAACCCAAAAACTGATTCTCAACTAAATTCTTTTGAGTTACCAAGGGGACCTTATGGACCTATAGCTTGAAGCTCCAACGGTACGTGAATAAATAATTAAACTCTTTAATTACTTTATCCACCATCCGTTAACTGTCGGGCATTCCACTAAAGACTGACAACTGCACTCTTCGCACTACAAATATATTTCTGTGTCCATTGGATATAATCAATCAATAGTACGATGATCCTTCACAAATTGCTCGTAAGTACAACTGAGTGAAATTACCGTTTTGCCCCTGTAATTACATCTAACTCCTTAATTACCACTAATTCCTCTAACGAACAATCATAGTCCCACTATGACTAAACCCCTCTCAAGCCAAGAGAGGATGTGGCGCCACATTGTTCAAGACCCGCAATAAGCCCTTGAGGGAGCAATTTATCTACTTATCCCTGCTTCGGGGAAGAAGTGAATTCCATCGTGTGTAGTTGAGTTCTTAACTCCCCAATCAGACGAATCCCCAAAATGGTAGGCTTGTTGAGTCGACGATCTAGCCACTCTCACCCATACAAATCAAAGGACCTGTGAAACCCGGATTTCCATTTTCCCTCCTTAAGCAGGTGGTTAAGGAAATTAACTAAGTGAAAGTTAAATCCTATGTTGAAGAGAAGGAAATTTCGAAGTATTGAATAGATTTTCCTTGAGTAGTGTTGAGTTAAGCTTTAATTGATGAAATTTGGCTAAGTGTAAGGTCAGAAGGACCCATGCGTTAAGAGTTGGGAGACATTAACACATAAGTTAAAAAGGCAACCATGCATTTGTAAGGTTGGATGCATGATTGGCCAAAATATTGGCAAGAGGCATTGCCAAGAGTTGTCATGCATTGGAAGCCAAGGAGAAAATTGGCTAAGTGTTGGACTAGGCATTGTTATGCGTTGGATGCATTGGAAGATGGATGCGTTGGATCCGTTGGGTGCGTTGGATGCGTTAGATGCGATAGATGCGTTGAAAGGGTGGTATGTGTCCATACGACTGAAGGAAGAAAGTTGAAAGTGATGCGTTGGAAGGTTGGGATGGCACGAGGGTTGACGGTGCAAAGGGCATGGGGACGCAAGGGTGTGTGAGGATGCGGGGCCAGGCATGCGCTGGAGGGTGCCATGCAGTCAAGCATCCTATGCGTCGATGCCTTGCGGCCGAGCGACCCATGCACCGATGCCTTGCGACCAAGGGTCCTATGCATCGATGCTGCCGAGCGACCCATGCGTCGATCCTGCTGAGCGAGCTATGCGTCGATGGCGAGCGAGCTATGCGTTGATGCTAAGCAACAGTCCTATATGTCGAGGCCGTGTGACCATGCTATGCGTTGGAGGTTGATGATGGCATGCACGATGGATACGTTGGACATTAGCCATGCGATGGGCTAGGTTGGATGCATAGTGGTTGGCTCTTGCGATGGTTAAGGCTTGCAATGACTGAGTAAGTTGGGTTGCGATGGTGCTGTGTTGAAAACCAAGGTGAACCAAGGATTGCTATGTATTGATTGCGTACTATGCGTTGATGACCCACTATGCATTGATGATTATACTATGCGTTGATTATAGACTATGCGTTGATGGCCAACTATGCGCTGATGGCATACTATGTGTTGAACATCCAGGGGTTTGTGGACACATATGAAGGATGAGATCATATAGAAGACGTCATCAAACATGTGTCTTGCTAGGAAGGAGTCTTAAGCCTTAAGGATTTGAGGTGGGTGCATGAGGAGACATGCAATATTAAGCCCCATGCATTGGCTATATAGGGGAAGGACACCCAAATTTGCATTGATCAAAAGTTGCATTGATAGTGTGAGGAAGAAAGACTTGGACATGCAGCCAAGTAGAAGATGTCGGCCTTAGAGCAATCTTGGACGCCTATAAATAGGGCCAAGAAATTCAGATGAGAACTCAATTTCTCTTCAAAGGACATAAAGAAGAGTGTGTAAGGATTAATTGGGAGAATATTATGCGTTGATAGAAGAACACATGAGTTGGTAGCAAGACCATGCGTTGGTCAAGAGGTTCTAAGAGGGGAGATGTTGTCGGGCAGAAAAGACAAGAAGTAGCATCAACTTGGGACGAGGATTTCTCCCAGGATACCCGTGCGTTTGGAGTGATTTCAAAGCCATCTGAATAGGAGAGTCTACTTTTCAGGGTAGAGCCACCGGAGAAGAAGCTTCAAGGGATCGGGCTAGAAATTGAGAAAAAGATAGAAGGGTCAGGCTGTCGGGTAAGCTTGGGCTAGTCTTTCTTTTTTGATGATTTCGGAAAAACCACAAGGATTTCTGAGCTAAGATTTTATGGTACGCTTCCTAAGAAATTTTAGAGCATATTTGTAGAAGGAAGTATCTCAAGATAAAATATAGAACTATAAGTAATCTGAGCTTTAAATTGAATCTGGATCGTAGGGTTCAAAAGGGAGCCCGAGGTGATCAGGGAATTTCTAAAGAGAAAGGTTCCTAACCAATCAAGGTGAGTGACTAAAATATTTAAAATGTTTTAAGAAACCATGTGCTAAAGAAAGATATTTCAGATAAAGACATGTTTTCTAAGTTTTATTAAATAAAGTCATTATATGACTAGTTTTACTTAAAACTCGATACCGAAGGACGGTTGAGAAGGTATCCAAGTAGCTCGATACTGAAGAACACAGTTGAGAAGGTATCTGAGCAAAAGTACCCAAGTGTGGGGTAGTTCTTTTGATAAAAATCAATTTTTTGGTCACTCACTGGGCTTTATAGTTCATGCTTTCCAAATGTTTTTCTTCCTCCCCCCCCCCCCAGGTAGCAAAAGGTGAGGAGTTCTAGGGTGCTGCTATGGTCAAGGTCTGCCACAAGCCACATTACACTTCCGGAGGGTTTTAAATAGTTTTTAATTGTAAACTTTATTGTTAAGTCTTGGAGTTATATAAACATTACATTATTGTAATATAAAATGGGTCTACTTATTCAGTTCATAGTTGAATTTGTTCATTGGTATCAGAGTTATTTCTACAAGAGTTATCAGGCAGTAAGTGTCAACAAAAGGGTTGATAACTGCTGTCAGTCACACCCTTTCTCAGGCTCAGAGGGTAGTCTGGGGCGGGGTGTGACAGGACCACCCTCATAGGCAAGAGTTCACAACTCACTAAGGAATAAGGTCATGTTACCTATGATCATCCCAGTGAAATGAAAGTCTCTATTATGAACGACGTTATATAATGAGAGTAAACATTTTGTGGTTCGATCTTATACAAACTCCTTTGAATAGAATATCCTCGTTCACATGTCTAATACATGAATGATTAGGATTAGATCATTTGTAGTACTTTACAACATTTGTAACACTTACAAAGCGGGCTATACTCATAGTGCTGCCAGGATAAGGTACCCAACCTTATCTATATACTTTAGACCATTTAGGTTATCACTTAAACATGATCCACATACATGTTTAAGTTACAACGATAACCTTGGATGCTAGTTTATTGGTTTGTGATTAATGCAACTAAAATATCATATATTTCATAGACAAAGTGAATAAAATATCTAATATTATTAATCACAGAAATGTTTATTCATACAAGGTTTACAACCTATAGAACCCTATGAGATTTAGGGCATCAATCCCAACAATCTCCCACTTATCCTAAAGCTAGTGGGGTGTACAAGATAATCAAATTACAAGTACACTAAACAATAAATTATGTCACAACATGCCCAGTACAAGATCTCCCACTTGCCTTAGTCCAGTTGTGGTCTGTCCCATAGACTCATACTCTGCAAGTGACCCTTAAACACTGTAGCCGTGAGGGCCTTGATAAACAGATCAGTAACATTATGCTTTGAAGCTATCTTCGTGACCATCACGTCCCCTCGATGCTTAATCTTTTAAATGAGATGTTATTTTTTCTACTTGCTGCGCTTATGACTCTAAGGCTCACGGGAATTCGCCACAACACCACTATTATCACAATAAAGTGTGATGAGATTTGACATGTGATGCGTGGAAATTGGAAGTCACATTTACTCGAAAACCAAATCCTGTGGACGCATTATGTGAAACATGTTCCTAAGATATGCGTTGATAGTCATGCGTTGATAGTCATGCGTCGATGGTCATGCGTTGGAATGAAAATTGCGTTAACGAATGTATGCGATGACCATGCGTCCTGCCACAAGTTTTCTTGCGTTCACGCCAAGTATAACATGAACGCAAGTTTCTCGGGTAATCTGAGGTCGAACACAGGGACTTGTAACTATATGTTTGTGGTGATTGTGCATGTGGCAGTTGAATAAAAGAAGGGAGGGGATGTTGTTAAGTTAATCCTACTCCTACTCTTATCTATCAAACAATGCAATGAGAACATGCATAAAAGGTAGAGATGTGACAAACCTTGATATGAAATAAATGAATTGGAAAATAGATAAAATGTGGAGATGTTTTCATTGCAACCCTTAAGCGTGACCGCAAGGGAACCTTAGTCAACGCAAACTAATGCGATCATGCAACACTCATATAATAGTAAACCACCTCTTAGTATGAATGCTACGGCTTCTAATGCTAGAACGTATGCGATGTATGTGCAAAGGTGTCTATAGGGCCGACACATAAGCCTTTAATTCTTGTCTATGTGATGATACACAAACAAGGCGACCACATATCGTCATTCTTATTCCTAGGGTGCACGCGATGCAATGTTTGACAAACAGAGCTTATTTCTAAGTCCCTATCTCTTGCTTATGGTGATCTAATCTCGCTCTCCTGAGTCTAGATTCTAACCTAGCTCTCTCGAGTCATTAGGTTTTTTCTTTAGACTCTCTCTCAAGTAGCTCTAAAGAGATGTTAAGCACAACATAAGACAAGATAAACGCATGAACTTGGTTGAAGCAAGATTGTTACTATCCCTAGTGAATAATGTATACCTTGCTTAATGCGTCCAACCACTTACCCTCCCGGGCAGTTGATTGTTGCTGACTTCACTCATGTATACCTAAGACGGTGCTAGCATTTTGTTCTTTTGATCTCTAAAGATCTGAATACCAAGAACAAACTGAGTCTCTCCCAAATCTTTCATTTGGAATTGGGTTGCTAGCCAGTTCTTAACTGTAGTCAGTAAGCATACATCATTCCCAATAAGTAGGATATCATCTACATACAACACTAGGAAAATGACTGAACTGTTGATGATCTTCTTGTATATACAAGGCTCATCAACATTCTGATCAAAGTCATAAGATTTGATCGTAGTATCAAATCTTATATTCAAAGATCGAGATGCCTGTTTTAGTCCATAAATGGACCGATTCAGCTTGCAAACCTTTTGCTCTTGTCCTTGGACTATGAATCCCTCAGGCTGTACCTGGGTATAACCCTTTGCCACTAGTCATAATATGAGGCAATGGATAAGAGGATGCAGATAGGCTGTACCTGGGTATAACCCTTTGCCATATCTCATATTCATAATAGTCGACTCCTTTTACCTGGGTATAACCCTTTGCCACTAGTCTAGCCTTGAAGGTTTGCATCTTCCCATCAGCACCCCGTTTTTTCTTGTAGATCCATTTACAACCTATAGGTTTAACCCTATCAGGTTGATCTACAAGATCCCATATTGAATTAAAGTACATGGACTCCATTTTGAAATCCATGGCTTTGATCCATTCATCTCTGTCAACATCCTCCATTGCCTTCTTGTAAGACAATAAATCCCCTCGCCATCAGCTACCATAGCTAGGATTTTAGTGAAACCCATATAACGAATAGGTGGGTTCGCAACCTTCCCACTACGTCGAGGTTCCTTCAACCCTTGAGGTGGATTTGACCTACTAGATGAACCTACTTCAACAACTCTTGTTGAGGTATTAGACTCTTCAACAACTCTTTTTGAAGATTCAGTAGTTTCTTTGGAAAGCTCATTCAACATGATTTTGCTTATAGGTCTGTGCTCCCTTATATGATCATCCTTAAGAAAAGTAGCATTTGTTGATACAAACACTTTGTTTTCTTTAGGATCATAAAAATAATCTCCTCTTGTTCCTTTGGGGTAGCCTACAAATAGGCATAAACTCGAGTGTGGTTTCAGTTTCTTAGGATTAGCCTTAAGCACATGTGGTGGGCAACCCCATATATAGAAATGATGTAAACTAGCTTTACAACCATTCCATAACTCCAAAGGTGTTTTGGCAATACTCTTTGAGAGAACATAGTTTAGGATATAAGTTGTCGTCTCCACTGCATAACCCCAAAACGATTCAGGTAAGGAAACGTAACTCATTATAGATCGAACCATGTCTAATAGGGTTCGATTTCTCCTCTCTGATACACCATGCTGTTGAGGTATACCAGATGATGAGAGTTGGAAAACTATTCCATATTCTATCATATAGTTTTGGAATGATGAATCAAAAAACTCTCCACCTCGATCAGATCGAAGTGTTTTAATCATTCTATTTAATGCATTTTCAACTTTAGCCTTGAACTCTTTGAATTTTTCAAAGGAC
Organism: Benincasa hispida; assembly: GCF_027475165.1. Classification (NCBI taxonomy): domain Eukaryota; kingdom Viridiplantae; phylum Streptophyta; class Magnoliopsida; order Cucurbitales; family Cucurbitaceae; genus Benincasa; species Benincasa hispida. The sequence continues at coordinate 79,169,742 of NC_143486.1, forward strand.
TCAAACTTATGTTGCATTAAATAAACGTACCCATACCTTGAATAATCATCAGTGAAAGTGATGAAATCTTCATAACCTCCCCTAACTCTTACATTCATCGAACCACAAAAGTTTGAATGCACTAGCTTTAGAGGCTCTTTAGCCCTATGACCTTTTCTAGTAAAAGGCCTTTTAATCATTTTGCCTTCAGGGCATGGCTCACACACAGGTAAAGAATTTTTTTCTAACTCACTTAAAAGTCCATTCTTCACCAATCTCTCAATCCTATTGAGATTAATGTATCCTAATCTTAGATTCCAAAGTTGGACGTTTTCTTTAGGAGAAATTTTAAGTCGCTTATTTTGAGTTACGACAGTTTTAAACATCTCTATGTTATGGAAGACATTTTTTGCTAACGGCCTTAGAACAAACAAATTACTTTCCAGTTGAGCTAAACATATATCAACACCATTTTCGTAATAAACACTTTATTAAATGGAAAATGTATTTGATACATTCAAGCAAACACTTTACAGAAATTAAGTTCTTTAAATCAGGAATTACATATACATCATTCAGAATGAGAAATTTATTCTATAAAGTCAATTGGAGACCTCCCACTGCCACAACCGAGACAATGTGCCCGGTTCCAACTCGCATCGTCATCTCGCCAGCACCAAGCTGCCATCAGGAACTAATTCCCTGAAATGAAGAACAAACATGATTAGCGGCCCAAAGTCAATAATCCAGGCAGAATCATCATTCTCCACTAAACAAGTTTCCAAAACTAGTAAATCACATTTACCTTGTTTGGCCTTCTTCTTCTCTGCCAAATATCTTGGGCAGTTCTGCTTCCAGTGCCCGTCCTAGTTGCAATGAAAACACTTTCCCTTTTCAACCCTCATTGGTTACCTACCCTTTGGAGCAGCAGGTTGTGGGTTAGCAGGCACCTTCCCCTTACCACTCTTCTTCTTCTTCTACTTTCTAGTACCGGAGGAAGAAGGTGCAGACTTAGTTCCAGAGGTCGAACCTTTATGGAACTTTTTAGATGATGAAGTAACATTTGCTTCACCAACCTTCTTCTCCTTGCTTTTTAGCAAAGATTGGAAAGTCTGCAACTCATTGAGTAGAGTTGTAAGGTTGTAGTCAACCCTGTTCAGAACAGCGTTACAAACAAAATGAACGAAGCTTTCTGCTAAAGACTATAGAATTATGCTAACTTAGTTGGCCTCATCAATGCTCGACCCATTCATCTCTGCCACGTTGAAGTAAACCATCATATTGAGAACATGTTCCTGAACAAATGTTCCCTCCTTCATCCGTGAGTTGAAGATGTACTTTAGAGTGTCGTGCCTGAGTTGCGCGGATGGTTGTCCAACATTCCCCTCAGGGACTCCATGATCTCGCGTGTAGTGATCATGGGCTCATGCTTCTTGACCAAAACTTCGTTAAGGCTGGCCAAGATATACACTCGAGCCTTTTCATTCACCCGTATCTAGCGTTCAAACGCTTCTCGAATGTTTCGAGTAGTGGTTGAAGGTGGAATAGGAGGACACTCCTTTGTAAGAATGAACCTAAGATCATTGATGATCAATATCATGCTAATGGTGTTTTTCCAACTAGCGTAATTTTCGCCAGTCAGTTCATCGGTGGTAAGCAAAGAAAGTGTAACGGTAGCCATATTAAAATGGCTGAAAAATGAATAAACTTAATTAAGTTTACTTGCATTAAATCATTTTTAAAACCAATCTAGTTTTAGCAAAATAGTCTAGTGTACCCTAAATGACATCTATTTTGCGATAATGCTTCAGTGAGGCAGGAAAAAAGTCACTATAGGGTGATCAAGTGCCCCATTCACTAAAATGAGACAATCTTAACCAGTAGACAGAAACAACTCCTTGTAACTTAATCTAATAGTCACCATTGTTCGGTCCATAATTTGTTAACATCCTTAACAATTATGTGTAAGTGTACCCTTCATTTTAGGCCTTAGAGTCCCGCCCTAATGAGCCAACCTTAGGAAAAAGCCAATTAGGACAAGAGACTAAAGCAATCCTATCCATTTTTAGAGATCAAATAAAGAGTTGTACAAAACTGCCATCCTTTAGGGGGACAACCACGATGCCACGAGGCGATGCACAAAAACTTTATCCAACCTAATAAGAGAGTCCGAGGGATATGTTGTCACACGTCCCACTCTTACTTACTATGAACATTCTTTCCATTCACCTTCATATTGACCTACCCAAATGCCACCCGTAGGGGGACACTCCAGAGGTGCCTCGAGGCCAAGGATAGATCTCACGGTGTGAAATTTTAAGGAGAATCGTGTAGAGGTTAAGTGAAGTATCATATACCCTATTTACCTCCCACTAAATGTTCTACCTAGGGTTCATTAACTTAGAAAATTCGGCTACTGATTTTAACTAAGTGGTTTGTTTAATTTGCTAAAAAACAAAACTTGATTTTGATGATTAAACAACTTTGATTCAAGTCTTATTAAACTCTTCAACAAACTTTCATCAAATTTGCATGCATGTAACAAATCTATCTAATTCACCTTTCCAGGTAGGGGTGCGACGTTTCCATCAACTTAAGTACCCCAATCTAGCCAGAACCAGCCTTCGCCAAAAAGGTCCCTTATAGATACATTTGTTACATTTTAATCTTTTATTAGAATCAATTTAATCCTATTAAACTAATTTAAAAGATTAAACTTAGATTTCTAATCTTATTAGAAACATGATCTTAGGTCTATCTCAATCAAATTTTAAAACACTTTTAAAAGATGATTAAAGCCTAAGGTTTGCATGCAACTCTTTATTATTGATTTTCATTAATGATAATTTTTATAAAAAATGAAACAATTAAAACCGACCATTGCAAGAATGACATACACAAGTTATTTATAACATTTATAAATTAACCTAAGGTAGTGTCATGCTTCATGCAATGTTTATTCATTACTAATATATAACTTTTATATAAACAAGTAATGAACTAAGCTATAGTATACATTCCATGCCAACATACAACCTTATATTATAACTTCTATAATATAAATGATGCATGGATATGCTATAATGCATGCATATATTATAACTCTTATGTTATATGATGCATGAGCATGATTTAAGTAATTTAAACATGCATACTAATATATTATGACACTTATAATACAAAATGATGCATGAAATAAAATGCATAACCTATGGTGAGTTTTAAAACTATATGACATACATTATGGTATATCATATAAACATACATCACATGCATATTTAAATAAAGTTGATGGATCGAGATAGTATATCTCAAAACTGGAAAATAAAAGGCTAAACTATTACAAAAGTTTTAGTCCTTCGGTTCAGAACAGGTGAACTAGGTCCTGAACCGCTCGCCTTGAAGCCTTGCAGCTTGATCGTGTAGCAAATCCCTTGATCATCGAGCAACGAGTGTCGAGTGTAAACGATTATGTAGCAACGATCACGTAGCTTTGGACTATGCGATGAGCATGACAGTCCACACGACTGAGCGTATACCATGTGATCGTGTACCTAAAAAGACTGTATGATAAGCATGATAGTCTACACGATCGAGTAATGTACGCGTATGCTATGCGATTGTGTAGCTACTGACTATGCGTTGAACATGATACTCTAGACAATCGTTTAGCACGCATGACTTGCGTCGGGTATCAAATACCATGCCATTGTTTACCCCTCAAGCACCTAAGCAATCATGAAACCAACGCAACATGATCGAGTAGACAACTCTACACGATCGCGTAGCATTAGCTATGTGATCGTTTAGCAAATGCTACACGATCATGCAGAAAACTCTACACGAACGCATAGCCAAATCTAAACGATCGTCTAGCTTAAGTTGCACGATGCGATCATCGTTTCGTCTTCTCCATTGAAATGAATTGCAACTTTTGTATCTGAAGCTTCTTCACGAATGACTCAAAAACTTAAATGAATATAGACTCGATTGCAAGAAATTATGTCCAAAAATGCAATGGCCTTTACAAATTAACTTTTGTAAGTTTAAAAAGAAGGCCAAAAAACATAGAAAACTATCCCGAAACATCCATCAACAAACATCTACATACATTTAACAATTAAACGCATTGCAAAAACGTAAAACCCACCAAACTGTAAACGATTTCAATACAACAAATGGAATTTGAAAATCAGAACATAACCTGGCTCTGATACCAATTGAAGTAAATTGTTTTACAGAGAACCTTTGAGCGGAAGCGGATTGTCCAAATCCCATTTTGATTGAAACAAACATTTACAGTAAACAATACAGATTTTGTATAAAACATAAATTACAGTATGCTTTTAAACTAAATAATAGAGTCTAGAGATTATACCTTTGAAGAACTCTTCTTCGTGTTAATCTTGCAAACTTGCATGAACACTTCGAACAACAACTAAACTCCTCGAACAGCAACCAAACTCGAACCAAAGGAAGAGGACATTACCACTTAGTGACCTTGGTATTCTCGGTGTGAGAACTCAGGAGTGGTGGGCTCTAGCTATTTTGGTTAGGAGGGAGTTCGTGGTTTAGAGGAGGAAGACGATTGAAGGAAGAAAATCTCTATCACATAGGAAAATCTCTCAATCGTTTAAAGTGTAAATTCTATCGCATAGGCTCTTCACTATTCATGTAGAAGACTTTCAATGTGTAACACACCATTAATGGAAAAAATAAAATCATATTTTTATTTAATCCAAAAGCCACAAAATCACTTAACTTTCCACTAAGATGGTTAGAAAGAAAAAGGGGATAATTATCAAATAATTATAATTATAAAAAAATATGATAACCAACTTAGCATATTATATTTATAACCTATAGTTTTAATATTGCATCATATACAGTATAAACTATAGTTATTTTTCTCTATTTTATGGCATTTAATATAAATCATATTTACATTAAATTTAACAACTATGAATCTTATTCATAGATAATATATTTGAATCATATTCAAATATTTATTCCCCCAACTATAATGTATCAAATACATTATATCAATTATATCATATATAATTGAACTAATTGAATTATATCATATATAATTAAATTATCTCTTATTAATTTGAATATTTCAAATTAACCCAGACACTGATTCTCAACTAAATTCTTTTGAGCTACCAAGGGGACCTTATGGACCTGTAGCTTGAAGTGAAGGAGTATATCAGCATGCACGAAAGTAAAAAGGATCAATAAGCATTCTAATTCATTAATTTTAGCTATCAATAGAGCATGCTCATACAATGATACGAGGGTTTCAAGTCATACCTTTGTAGACCCTCTTGAAACTCAAATTCAGCTGCAAATCTTCTGCAAATCTCATTATAAACCACCTCAAGATCTTCCCTGCTATTCTTTTGGAGCTTTAGAATGAGTTGTGGGACAAACAATAAGCTTGAATGAAGGGAAATTGGAGAAGAAGCTCACAGTAGAATTTTGAAGAACACTTTCTTCAACCTCACTAGTTTTCAACAAAACCTCAGCAAGTGCAACTGATTTGCATGCCTTTTTCCACTTCAACCTTTTCTATTTATTGCAGGACTATCATGCAATGGAGAAGCCTGCATGAGGTGCAGCTCATGCTTGGAGAATTGAAGCAAGAGTCAAGTGGGTTTAGTGTGAGCAACTTGAAGGTGTTTAGTGGAGAAATCCTACATTTCCTTTTTGTGTTTTGCCAATCTTTTCCAATTTACTAATTGATTTCCATAAATCAATTTTTATTTCAAAAATTGAAAACGTTATTAATTTTACAAAATTAATTTTCTAATAAAATTAATAATAATAAATTAATCAAACAATTAATTAATTCTAATTAATTTAATATCAAATATTAAATTAATTTTACACAAATTCCACCTTCATGAATTCTTATTCATGAATTTAATATTTAAATTATATTTAAATATTAATTAATTCTCCAATTTCGTTTAATTTCAAAATTAAATGCATAATTATATCTCATATAATTACTAATTCCCTTAATTCTAATTTAAGCGTTTCAAATTAACTTATCATGCTACTCTAAAGCTAATCCAATTACGAGCTAGGAGGGGGACCTTGTGAACCTACAGATCATGGGCTCCAACGATCCAAGATTAATTGGCTAAACTCTTTACACCGAATTAACCCCCATTCGTTAACTAATGGGTCACTCCACTAAAGCCCATAGTTGCATTCCCCTCACTGTAGATATATTATGTCCACTCGATATAACCATGATTAGTAATTAACCCTTCACAAGTTTTTTGTAATAAGGCTAGGTCAAATGTCTGTTTTACCCCCGAGATTACCTCTTGTTCCTTAAGTTTCACTGTCCTCTAATGAACAGTTGATTTGTGATCTGATCAACAAATCGAGTCCCTCTCAGGCCAATGAGTGGGGCCCCTTGTTCAAGACCCAAAGTCAGCACTTAAGAGAATAACCTCTCTACTATCCCTAAAAATGGGTAGGAGTGAATCCCATCTTGCACCTTATGTCCCCAGCTATCTACCTGGTCTTACCCCTGAAATGGAGATTTATTGAGCCGACGCCGTTGAGCCAACCCTCACCTATGTAAATCTAAGGATAATCCCAAATAAACAGGAGTTCATAGTGTTATAAAGTAAGAGTGACTGATTTCGTGGTATGATCTTGTACAAACCCATTGCACAGGACACCCCCACTCCTTATGTCATAACATGTATGAATTAGGATCACATTGTCTGTAGCACTTTACAACTCCTTGTAACAACTACACAGTGAGCCGCATCTGATAGTGTTACTAGAATAAGGCACCCAACCTCATTCATATACTATAAATCATTTTGACTATTTACTCGAACCTGATCCACTTTTATGTCTCCACATAAAGTTCAAGTACTCATGTAATAGTCATGGATCTTTTAGTTTATTAGATTTATTTCTAAAATGAAATAAGCAATACATATTATTTTTGGATTGTATCATCACGCAGCGGAAGCGACAAGGATCAATAAGCATTCTAATTCATTGATTTTGGCAGAAACAAAAGCATGCTCTAGTAGAAATAAATGGGTTTCGAGTGTTACCTTTGTAGTCTTCTTGAAATCTCAATTTCTAGCTGCAAACCTCTCTAAATCTCGTTGTAGACCACCACAAGATCTTCCCTACTATTCTTTTGGTGCTCTAGATTGAGTTGTGAGACTCAAAATAAGCTGGAATCAAGGGAACTTGGAGAATAGCTCAGCAGTAACCCACTTGAAGAACTCCTTCTTCAACCGAATTTTCAATAAAATTCTTTTGATTACATCGCCTCAAATTCACTCTAATAATATATTGCAGACCATCATGCAAGGAAGATAGCTGCATGAGATGCAGCTCATGCTTGGAGTAATTGAAGCTAAAGATGGTGGGTTTAGTGTGAGCTACTTGAAGATGATGATGGAAAAACTCAAATTCCATTTTGTGTTTTTCTTCTTTTTCAAATTTTCAAAAATTGATTTCATAAATCAATTTATTTTCTAAAATTGAAAATGTTATTAATTTTATAAAATTAATTTCATAAATTAATTTATCTAATAAAATTAATAAATAATTATTTAAATAATTTAAATAATTCTAATTAATTTAATATCAAATATTAAATTAATTTTACATAAATCCACCTTCATATGTTTAACTCATATTTAAATATTAATTCTCCAATTTCGTTTAATTCTAATCTGAACGTTTCAAATTAACTTATCATGCTACTCTAGAACTAATCCATTTCCGAGCTAGTAGGGGGACCTCACGGACCTACAGATCATGGGCTCCAACGACCCGATATTAATCGGCTAAACTCATTAGATCGAACTAACCCCCATTCGTTAATTAATGGGTCACTCCATTAAAGTCCATAATTGAACTCCACTCATTGTAGATATATTATGTCCACTTGATATAACCATGATTAGTAAGTTAACCCTTTACAGGTTATTCGTAATAACGACTGGGTCAAATCTCTATTTTACCCCCAAAATTACCTCTTATTTCTTAAGTCCCACTGATCCTCTAATGAACAATTTTTTGTGATCCAATCAACAAATTGAGTCCCTCTCGGGCCAGTGAAAAGGTGGCGCCCCTTGTTCAAGACCTAGAATCAACACTTAAAAAAAAAACCTCTCTACTATCCCTAACAGCGGGTAGGAGTGAATTCCGTCTTACACCCTATATCCCCAGCTATCTATCCAGTCTTACCCGTGAAATGGGAGGTTATTGAGCTGGTGTTGTTGAGCCAACCCTCACCTATGCAAATTGTGAGGATATAAAAATGGATATGTTGTTATGCTGTGTTATGTTGTATCGCTTATGCACACTACATGATGGATGAATGAAATGCAAGTTCACGTCCCCGACAACGGCGCCATAAACTTGTGCGGATATAAAAATGGATATGTTATTATGTTGTGTTATTGTATCGCTTATGCACACTACTGATGAATGAATGAATGATACAAGCTTATGTTGCCATAAACTTGTAGCGGTAAAAATTAGTCTTTATCTTTATCTATTGTGCTGATAAATGAATTTTGAAGTTGTGCTATGTTGTCAAGTGTTTTGCGATAAAGATATTTTTGCGATACTACGTTCTACATGTATGCATTGATAGTGATATGCTCGTAGTATGCGATGAAGTAGTGCGTGTCACAAGTTTCTTTGTGCTGGAACCAAGTATAATTAACGCAAGTTTCTCAGAATGATCCGAGGTTGAACATGGGGATTGTTGTCGTTAGATGCGATATTAATGTGGTATATGCGACCGGTTATAATAAAGAATAAAGAATTTGGTTTTGACAGAAATTTAAATTGCATTGAAAGTAAAATTGCGTTGTAAAAAAAATTTCTAAACTACTATGATACATGGGCGAGGACTGGCTGTGAAGTTATACAAAAGAATCTATGAATGCGATGGCAAGTTTTATGAATGAGTCAAAAAGAGAATGAGTAGAGAGAAAGAACATCGCAAGTTTGTCAATTGCGTTAAGGACGCAACTAAGGTTTCGCTTTCCCTTGGCGTACACCTTTCAGTGATCGGCCGCATTCCCATACGTCTATGGTGAAATAGAGATGAACGTGATGAACGTGATGAACGCAAGGTTATTTCCATCTCTGGAAATACTTCTCGCTTTAGTTAACGCATTCTTCCAACCCTCTCTCGATAGGCGGAATAACATCTTCACTTCTTCTCTCACAGGTGAAGATGCCATCGAGCATGCTTTAGCTAAACTTAATTGGTTACCTTAACGCAGATTAACTCACTCACTTAATTCTTCCTTTTTACCCAGGGGATTAAGAACACATGGTGGAGAAAATGGATGATAAATGTATGGAAAGGGACAGAGAGATGATAATGATGATGATGATAACATTTAATTCTAAATATAAGCGTTTGATACATGATTGTGGATGAAAGATTTAAGAAGATGAACACAGAAGATGAATTAAAGAATAGAAAAAAATAGGGAAAGCGTGTCAACGTCTTGACATAGATCCCGATCGGAGACTTTTGCTTGCCGGCGTATGGATGAAGTAGAAAGGAAAGCTTCTCTCTCAGGCTTGCTTTCCCAGTAGAAGTGACCCTTTTGCACAGAGCTTCAGCTTCGAGAATCGAAAGAATTCCTTGCTTGAAGACTCACTTTTCAGCCTTGTCTCGTAGTTCTCCCAGATTTTCTCTATAAAGTCTCTTCAGATCAGCCTCTCTCTAACTTGCAATGAATTCAAGGAAGCTATTTATAGACAAGACCTTGGCTCTTTGAATTTGTGGTCCCACTGTATAATTCTGATAATTCCTGCCATGGTGTAATGGAAAATTCCTCTCTGCTCCACGATCAATCTGTCAGAATTGCACAATAGAAAGCTGTACAATTGTCAGAATCGTCCGCGAATTCATTGCTCTTCACATCTTCGATCGATCGCCACATACGGTGTTGTTTTTTATTACCGCATGCGGTTGAAATGCGTTGATCTCTAGAGTACATGATTGATTGTTGCATGCGCCGTCATTGCATCGATCATTTCTTCATTCTTGATCGATTGGCGCATGCAATGTAGATGCGTTGTACATTTTGTCTTCGAGCCATTAAAACATGCGGTGACCTATTTCCTGTAAAACAGAGACTAAAACATTCTATTTCGCCATCGCAATGGGGTTAGTGGATGCGTTTACGACATTTTATAATTTTCGTATTTCTCAGCCAATTCTTATACTACCGACGCAACTTTCCTTTCTTTTTGCCACAACATCTAAATAAAACAACATAAATAATTTGTATTCTATAAGTTATCACAAATCTAAGGATAATCCCGAATAAACAGGAGTTCATAGTTAACTCAGGATTAAGGTCAAGTTACCTAGGTCATCTCTTTGAAATAGTTAGTCTTAAACAGTAAACATCGTTTATAAAGTAAGAATGACTAATTTCGTGGTCCGATCTTGTACAAACCCTTTTGCACAAGGACACCCCCACTCTTCATGTCCCAACATGTAGGATCACTTCATTTGTAGCACTTTACAACTCTTTGTAACAACTACAGAGCAGGCCGCATCCAATAGTGTTACTAGAATAAGGTACCCAACCTTATTCATATACTATAGATCATTTTGACTATTTACTCGAACTTGATCCACTTTTATGTCTCCACATAAAGTTCAAGTACTCATCTAATAGTCAAGGGACTTTTACGTTTATTGGATTTTTAATAAGCAAAACATCTATTCAATAACAAGTTATTGAATTTTCAGAATAAGTTCTATTGTTTACAAACCACGAGTTTTAGGACATTAAACCTAACAATTATCAATAACAACTTATTTAATTTTCAGAATAAGTTTTATTGTTTACAAACCATGAGTTTTAGGACATAAAACCCAACATGAAGCTCCAAAGATACGTGAATAAATAATTAAACTCTTTAATTACTTTATCCACCATCCGTTAATTATTGAGCACTCCACTAAAGACCAACAACTGCACTTTTCGCACTACATATATATTTCTATGTCCACTGGATATAACCAATCAACAGTACGATGACCCTTCACAAATTGCTCGTAAGTACAGCTGAGCCAAATTATCGTTTTGCCTCTGTAGTTACATCTAACTCCTTAAGTAGCAATGATCCCTCTAATGAACAATAGATCATAGTCTCACTATGACTAAACCCCTCTCGAGCCAAGAGAGGGTGTGGCGCCACATTTTTCAAGACCCGAAATCAGCCCTTAAGGGAGAAATTTATCTACTTATCTCTACTTCGGGGAAGAAGTGAATTCCATCTTGTGTAGCTGAGTTCCCAGCTCCTCAATCAGACAAATCTCCAAAATGGTGGGCTTGTTGAGTCGCAATCTGGCCATTCTCACCCATACAAATCAAAGAACCACCCTCATAGGCAGGAGTTGACAACTCACTCAGGATTAAGGTCATATTACCTATGGTCATCCTAGTGAAATGAAAGTCTCTATTATTAATGACGTTATGTAACGAGACTAAACATTTTATGGTCCGGTCTTATACAAACTTCTTTGTATAGAATATCACCGCTCATATGTCTAATACATGAATGATCAAGATCAGATCATTTGTAGCACTCTACAACATTTGTAACACCTACAAAGTAAGTCATACTCGTAGTGTCACTAGGATAAGGACCCAGCCTTATCCATATACTACAGACCATTTAGGTTATCACTTAAACATGATCCATTTGTATGTCTCCACATACATGTTTAAGTTACAACGATAACCTTGGATGTTAGTTTATTGGTTTGTGGTTAATGCAACTAAAATATCATATATTTCATAGATAAAGTGAATAAAGTATCAAATATTATTAATCACAAAAATGTTTGTTCATACAAGGTTTACAAACTACAAGACCCTACGAGATTTAGGGCATCAACCCCAACACAAATAACCTCTAAACACGCCTTAGCCTCCCTTGCACCATTGCATAGCCCTTAAAAAGCCACACATTCTACCATATAAGCCTTCAGGCTAATGCACTCCTTATGCCCGCCTGGGCCTTGCCATGGGCCACACCTACTAACCTTCTTAGTATCACTTGGCGCCCTTCACTGCACAGCCTAGGTAAGCTTGGTTGCTCACATGCCGCTTTCCTTAGCCTTCACTAGCCTCTTTGCGAAACTAGCCCATCCTTAACAGCCACAACCAAGTCCTTCCACATTAGCCACACTGACCTCTATATGAGCCATTGATAACTTGTAGAAATACAAGTTATTTATACCGTTTTATTTAGATTATGCGGCAAAAAGAAGGAAAAAGTTGCGTCGACCGTATAGAAATTGGCTTAGAAATAAAAAAGTTGTAAAGTGTTGTAAGTGCACCCGCTAACCCCATTGTGATGGAAAAATGGAATGTCCAAGTCTTTGTTTTGCAGGAAACAGGTCACCGCATGTGACAATCGCTCGAAGATGAAAAAGAACAACGCATTCGCACCGCATGTGACAATTGATCCTGGATAAAAAAAGATCAATGTAATTGCAGTGCATGCGACGATAAATCGTGGATGGAAAGATCAACGCATTAGCATCGCATGCGACAATCGATCCTGGATAAAAAGATCAACGCAATTGCACCACATGCGGCGATCGATTGTAGATAAAAAGAGAGATGCATTCGCAAGGACTTCTGAAATTGTACAACTTTTCTGTTGTACGATCTGAAAAATTGAATGTTGAGCAGAGCAGACGTTTCCACCAAGCCATGGCAGAAAAATCAGCTTTTCAAGTAGAACCATTGAAGCAGGAGGTGTCAAGGTCTATAAATAGCTACATCAATTTCAAAGAAAAGAGGCTGGTCTGAAGAGACAACTTAGAGAAAATCCGGGGAGAAAGACGAGACAAGATTGAAAGGAAAGTCTCTAGAGCGAGCAATTCATTCCCATTCCCAAAGAGAATCTCGGTGCAAAGATCACTTCTACCTAGAAAACAAGCCTGAGAAGGAAGTTCTCCACCACATTCCTCCCACACACGGGCAAGCACATCGTCTCCGATCGGGATTTGTGTCAAGACATTGACACGCTTTCCTTATTTTGTTCTCACTTTCTATTCATCAACTGTGTTCATTTCTAATCTTTCATTCATTATCTGTAACCAACGCTTATCTATATCTTTCAATATCATTATCATATTCATCGTCATCTCTCTGTTCTTCACCATACATTCATCATCTGTTTCCTTCACCATGTGTAACTAATCCTTTAGGGTAAGGGGGGAAGGATTAAGTGAGTAAGTTAATCTTTGTTGAAGAAATCGACTCAGTTTAGCTAACGCGTGCTCAACGGCATCTTCACCTGTGAAAGCAGAAGTAAAGATGTCATTCCACCTCTCGAAAGAAGATTGGAAGAATACGTTAACTAAAGCGAGAAGTATTTCCAGAGATAGAAAGTACCTTGTATTCGCAACGTTCATCCCTGATTCACCATAGACATATAGGAACATGACCGATCATTGAGAGGTGTAAGCCAAGGGAAAGCGAAACCTTAGTTGTGTCCTCAACAGGATTGATGAACTTGCGATGTCCTTTCCCCCAACCCATTCTCTTTCTGGCATATTTCACAAGACTTGCCACTTCATTCATCAGATACTTGCACATCTTCACAGCAAGTCCTCAATTTGTTTATTTAATTGTTTATTTATTTATTTGTTACCACATTCTACTTTATTACTGCATCTTATTTTATCACTGTAATTTATTATTCACTTTATTTGTCATTGCATTTTATTTCATTATCGCATTTTACTTTTTCCAACACAATTCATTATTATTTTGTTTTCCTTGTCACATATATCACATTAGTATCGCATTAATCACTGCAATCCCCATGTTCGACCTCAGATCACTTTGAGAAACTTGCGTTGGAATTATTCTTGGTTCCAGTGCAAGAAAACTTGTGACACGTGTTTACTACAAGAATGCATACTACGAATGCATATCAACATCATCGCATACATTATTTTAGAACGTAGTATCGCATATTATCATTATCGCAAAGCGCATATGTCATCAACCTTAAAAGTTGTTTGGCATACACAATTACAAACCAAACAAGTTTTTGGCGCCGCTGCCGGGGATTGGCAAATTTTTAGTGCTGAATATTTTTGTGATATTTTGCAGGACATATTTCTGTTGTATAGTCTGTTTATGCAAAGAGCAAGCTAACGGTGCATGAGTACTGGTAGAGAGCCAGAATTCGATGCCGACCCAGAGATCGAGCGAACCTTTCGCAGAAGAGCACGTCAAAACCGTACTAAGCGTAGAAGAAACATGGAAAACAATGAAGAGAGGCCCGAGGGGAATCAGGGAAGGAATCAACCGGTGCAAGACCCAGCCTTTCTGGCCGTTGAACACAACATTCCCATGAGGAACTATGCGGTGCCTAATCTATACTACTTCTCGCCTGGTATCGCAATGCCTACAATAGAGGAGAACGCCAAATTTGAAATTAAACTGGTCATGCTCCAAATGATTCAGAATGCGGGTCAGTTTGGAGGTCTATAAGGAGAAGACCTGCATGCACATCTGACCAGTTTTGTAGAGATATGTAACACATTCTCCATCCTTGGCGTGACTCCAGAAGGCATAAGACTATATCTCTTCCCTTATACACTGAGAGACGAAGCAAAGAGGTGGGATCTTTTGTTGGAGCCAAAAGAGATAAATTCTTGGGATCAGTTGGTTGAACGATTCATGAAGAAATTTTTCCCTCCCGCAGTCAATGCAAGAAGACGAAGGGAAGTGTTAAATTTTGAGTAGACAGATAACGAGACTCTGAGCACCGCATGGGTGCGATTTAGATGACTGGTGAAAAATTGTCCGCATATCGGGATTCTCGATTGTGTTCTCATGGAGACTTTTTATAACGGCCTGGATAGAGCGACACAAGCTGTTGCAGATGCCTCCGCGGCAGGAGGATTTATGGATAAGATGTACACTGAAGAAAAAGTCATCTTAGATCGCATCTCGCAAAATACGGATGACTGGGTTGATGATGGGTATGGAGGAAGAGGCCCAGAGCGAAGGAAAATGAAGAGCGCCATTGTACCAGCTGATACAATGACCAAATTGTTCGCCCAAATGGCCGCAGTCACCTCGTTCCTCCAAACGATGGCTATAAATCAAGGAACTCTCTTTCAGGGTGTAGCGCAAGTGGCAGCAATAAGTTGTGTACAGTGTGGAGGGGGTCATTCAGTGAAAGTATGCCCATCAAATCAACAAACAGTATACTCTATCCAGAACAACCCATTTAGCAACACATATAACCTGGGTTAGAGGAACCATCCCAACTTCAGTTGGGGAGGAAACAACGACTAGGGAGGCCAAAGAAACATGCAGAACAATCATTCTGGGAATCGAGGCAATCCTCAAGTTTTTCATCAGGGTCAAAATCAGAGTAACTATCAGAACAGGAAATCGCACAACCAACCTTCTTCATCTAACATCTCATCGAATTCATCATCCTTGGAAGCTCTGCTCAAGCAATATATAGAAAAGATTGATGCGATCATGCAATCACAAGCATCTTCCATCAGGACTTTGGAGGTGCAGATCGGGCAGCTTATGGCCGAACTTAGAAACAGATCACCTGGTACGCTGCCCAGCAACTCAGAAGCACCTGGATCGAGTGGGAAGGAGCAATGTCAAGAAGTGACATTGGGCAAACAAGCTTGATCGCCTGCGGGGATGCATTTGCAGTAACACTGAAGAACCTTTTTAAACAGTATCCCTATCACCTATCTTTACGGTTTTATTTACTGCTTTGTTAGTGCATTATTGAAATTAGTTTATTGCTTGCATTGATTTAGATTCCTGCCAATTTGAATTTATTTCCATTTCAATCTCAGCTTGCGTTGATTTTAGTTTTCTGTTGAATGAGCCTTTGATTGTGTTAATTTAATCTTCTATTGAATGAATGATGTAAGTGAACACCGCAACATCTTATCAATATGGTTTTGGGATAAGCGTTGCGATGTTGGTGATACTATGACACGTTAGGTATGCATTGCGATGGCGGGTGTATCTTGCATTAATGGATACACTTTACGCCCGTCCTTCAAAAATGCATTGCGTTGACGGATGTGTTGCACTCGTATATAAATTGTGCCTGTCCTCTGCAAACATGCACTATGTTGATGGATGTGCTGCGCTGGTAGAAATACCTTACGCCCATCCTCCTAAGTTGCGTTGCGTTGAAGGATGTGTTGCACTAATATATACATTGCACCCGTCCTTTGCAAATATGCATTTTCGATAACGGATGTATTGTGTTAACAACTTAATATTACGCCCGTTCTATAAAATAAAAATGATAAAATATTCATGGAGAGGGTAGTCGAACGATCGTTTCAGCTCCTGAGGAAATTATTACATAGTAGACGAAAGGACGTCCTTCCCTACTATGTCATAATGGGAGGGGTGCGACAGGCTTTTTGGATTACCAAAGCCAGCCATCGCAGCGATTGCGTTAAGCCTATCAACGCCCAACCTATAAATCGCCCCTTCTCAGCCTGCAGAGTTCACTTTCATTCTCTTCGCGAAAACCCTAGCAAAATTTCTCTGCATACCTTGATAGCCATCCACACTTTCTTCCAAAGAACGAAATTTTTTTTCCAACTTCTTTCCCTTAATTGAACCAATGGCCGGACAATCATCCCATTCCTCTTCCCAGCCATCGTCCCCTTCCCATGCCCCCGTCACCGCACGGGAGGCGGCCTTCCTCATCGCTAGCCGTCACCTTGCCGCCCAACCAAAGCCAACCCCTAGAATCGCTAGAAAACCTAGGCGAAAAACCTCTGTAGCCGCAATACCACCGGCCCACCGTGAGGGGCCGAGCACGGAGAGTGCCCCTGCCACCAAACCTGAGGTGGCACTCCCAATACGTTCAACCAAAAGTGAGCTGAAAAGAAAAGATGACAATGAGGTGTTCGGGAGTATTCTGAGCCACTTAGAAAGGGACGGGGGGTTGCCGGAGGCCGGAGTAGTGAACCAACCCTTACCAACGGAGGAGGAGTTAACGATAGCTTCGCAGAGGATGGCCTTGACCATTTCGAATCCTAAGACGACTGCCCCAACAGACTCCAATGAGGGACCCATAAGGGTTGTTTTGGAGGTTATGGAGGCGAAGAAGTAGAGGAGAAGTCTGAAGAAAAGAAGGAGAAGAGAAAAGTTGAAAAGAAACGGGTAGAAGAAGATGAAGTTGCCCGATTGAAGAAATAGAAGAAAGAAAAAAGAAGTGAAAGAAAGCAGCGCAGGCGAGAAGAGAAACGCCTGAAGAAAGAGGAAGAAAGGAGGAAAAGGGCAGAAAGTATGGATGTCGACGGAGAATCAACCACCACAAGAGTGGAAGTGGGGGTGTCAGCGCAAGTTAAATCATCAACGCAACTACTAGCTTCATGGCCGCAATCCAGATTAGTTGCGCTAGACGACAAGGAAGATCCTGACATCTCCCTTTTAATGCAGCGTCGCAAGGAGAATGCTCTGCAAGGGTCCACAAGAGACCCAACAATTTATCAACGCATAGAGAAGGAAAAGGAAGAAAGAAGAAGAGAATTAGAAGAGAAGGAAGAAAAAAAGGGCACGGGCGCACCAAATCATCGCATCGGTCGATTTGGCCAGAAAGCTTCACGATGAGGGGGTTCGCCGTGAAAACGCAAGGGCAGAAGAAGAGGAGAGAAGAAGGCTCAAGGATGAGCAGGGCATTGCGCTCGCCTCTGAGCAATTTGAAAAAAAAATGAGAGAAAGAAAGGAGGCTGGTCTGAAGAGACAACTTAGAGAAAATCCGGGTAGAAAGACAAGACAAGACAAGACGGAAAGGCAAGTCTCTGAAGCAAGAAATTCATTCCTATTCCCGAAGAGAAGCTCTGTGCAAAGATCACTTCTACCTAGAAAACAAGCCTGAGAAGGAAGTTCTCCACCACATTCCTACCACATGCCGACAAGCAAATCATCTCCGATCGGGATCCATGTCAAGACATTGACACGCTTTCCTTATTTGTTATCACTTTCTATTCATCAATTGTGTTCATCTCTAATATTTCATTCATTATCTGTAACAAACGCTTATCTTTAGATTTTAATATCATCATCATATTCATCGTCATCTCTCTGTTCTTCACCATACATTCATCATCCATTTACTTCACCATGTGTAACTAATCCCTCAGGGAAAGAAGGAAGGATTAAGCGAGTAAGTTAATCTTCGTTGAAGAAATTGGCTGAGTTTAGCTAAAGCATGCTCAACGACATCTTCACCTGTGAGAGCAGTAGTGAAGATGTTATTCCATTTCTCAAAAGAAGGTTGAAAGAATGCATTAACTAAAGCAAGAAGTATTTCCAGAGATGGAAACAACCTTGCGTTCACCACGTTCATCCCTGTTTCACCATAGACATATGGGAATGCTGCCGATCACTGAAAGGTGTAAGCCAAGGGAAAGTGGAACCTTAGTTGTGTCCTCAACAAGATTGACGAACTTGCGATGTCCTTTCCCTCAGCCCATTCTCTTTCTGACGCATTTCATAAGACTTGCCACCACATACCATCAGATACTTGCACATCTTCACAGCTAGTCCTCAATTTGTTTATTTATTTATTTGTTACCGCATTCTATTTTATTACTGCATCTTATTTTATCACTGCAATTTATTTTACCACATTCTATTTATCATCGTAATTTATTTATCATCGCTTTTTATTTATCGCCGCGCTTTATTACCACATTGTACTTTTCACCGCATTTTACTTTTTCAAACAAAATTCATTATTATTTTGTTTTCCCGGTCGCATATATCACATTAGTATCGCATTAATCACCACAATCTCCGTGTTTGACCTCAGATCACTCTGAGAAACTTGCGTTGGAATTATAGTTGGTTCCAGTGCAAGAAAATGCGCACACTACATGAATGCATACTGTGAACGCATCTAATCATCACTGCATACATCACTTTAGAACGTAGTATCGCATATTATCATTATTGTAAATCACATACGTCATCAACCTTACAAAGTTTTTGGTGCAATACACAATTACAAATGAACAAGTTTTTGGCGCTGTTGCCGGGGAGAGCAGGCTGACGGTGCATGAGTACTGAAACAGAACCAGAATTTGACGCTGACCCAGAGATCGAGCGAACCTTTTGCGCAAGAGCACATCAAAACCGTACTAGGCGTAGAAGAAACATGGCAAACAACAATGAGAGGACCGAGGGGAATCAGGGAAGGAATCAGTCGGCGCAAGACCCAGTCTTTCTAGCCGCTGACCGCAACATTCCCATGAGGAACTATGTGATGCCTAATCTAGACGACCTCTCTCCTGGTATCACAAGGCCCACAGTGGAGGAGAATGCCAGATTTGAAATTAAGCCGGTCAAGCTCCAAATGATTCAGAATGCGGGTCAATTTGGAGGTTTACAAGGAAAGGACCCACATGCGCATCTGACCAGCTTTGTAGAGATGTGTAACACATTCTCCGTCCCTGGCGTGACTCCAGAAGGCATAAGACTGTATCTCTTCCCATATACACTTCGAGATGAAGCAAAGAGGTGGGCTCATTCATTAGAGCCAAATGAGATAAATTCATGGGATCAGTTGGTTGAGCGGTTCATGAAGAAATTTTTCCTTCCCGCTGTCAACGCAAGAAAATGACGGGAAGTGTTAAACTTTTAGCAGACAGAAAATGAAACTCTGAGCACTGCATGGGTGTGATTTAGACGACTAGTGAAAAATTGTTTGCATATCGGGATTCTCGATTGGGTTCTCATGGAAACATTTTATAACGGCCTGGATAAAGCGACACAAGCTATTGCAGATGTCTCCACGGTAGGAGGATTTATGGATAAGACGTACACTGAAGCAAAAGTCATCATAGATCGTATCTCTCGAAATATAGATGATTGGGTTGACGACGGGTATGGAGGAAGAGGCCAGAGCAAAGAAAAATGGAAAGCGCCATTATACCTGCTGATACAATGACCACATAGGCCGTCCAGATGGCCGCAGTCACCTCGCTCCTCCAGAAAATGGCTATCAATCAAGGACATCTCTCTCAGAATGCAACGCAAGCCAATGCGCTGATGCAAGTGGTAGTAGTAAGCTATATCCAATGCGGAGAGGGGCACTCAGTGGAAGTCTGCCCGTCAAATCCACAGTCAGTATACTCTATACACAACAACCCATTCAACAACACGTACAACCCAGGTTGGAGGAATCATCCCAACTTCAGTTGGGGAGGGAACAACGACCAGGGGGGCCAAAGAAATCTACAGAACATTCATTCTGGGAATCGAGGCAATCCTTTGGTTTTTCATCATCAGAATCAAAGCCAGGGTAACTATCAGAGTAGGTAACTGCATAACCAACCATCCTCATCTAACACTTCATCCAATACCTTGTCCTTGGAAGCACTACTAAAGCAATATATCGAAAAGAACAAGGCAATCATGCAATCGCAAGCTTCCTTCATTAGGAATTTGGAGGTGCAGGTCGGTCAGCTTGCGAACAAGCTTAAAAACAGAGCACCTGATACGCTGCCCAGCAGCTCGGAAGCACTAGGACAAAGCGGCAAGGAACAATATCAAGCAGTGACGTTGAGAAGCAGTAGAAAGGCGGTCCCCGTGCCAACAGTACCAGAATCAGTAGAACGACCAGAAGACACAATCACCAACAATGACCACTCGATTACAGACAACAGAAACACCAGTTTAGAAGCAACTACTACTATGTAGAATGAATCTCCATGAAACCCAGAACCAAATTCATCACAAACTCCAGCCCCAAAATCATAGGAAGTGAGGGACCTCAAAGAATAGTCAAACGATCAAGAAGTACGGTGGGATCCTCCACCATTCTCGTCTAGGTTGAAAAAGAAATATGATAGTAAACAATTCAAGAGGTTCCTGGATGCTCTTCGACAGCTACATATCAACATTCCCCTAGTAGAAGCACTGGAACAGATGCCCAGCTATGTGAAGTTTCTCAAGGATATACTCGCCAATAAGAGGACAATCGGGGAAAATGAAACCGTCCCACTAACGTATGAGTATAGTGCACTATTCTAAAACAACATCCCCAAGAAAATGAAAGATCCAGGGAGCTTCACATTGCCATGCTCAATCGGGGGGAAAGAAGTCAGAAATGCACTTTGTGACTTAGGGGCAAGTATCAATCTGATGCCTTTATCAATCTTTAAGAAGTTAAACATGGCAATGCAAGGCCCACCACAGTCACGTTGCAGTTGGCTGACAAATCAATAATGCATCCAGAGGGCAAGATAGAGGACGTACTTGTGCAAGTGGATAAATTCATTTTTCCGACTGACTTTATTATACTGGATTACAAAGCTGACACTGAAGTGCCAATCATATTGGGTCGCCCGTTTCTCACAATCGGGTGAGCGCTGATCGACGTACAAAAAGGAGAACTCACAATAAGAGTCGACAATCAACAAGCAAAGTTCAACGTTTTCAATGCGTTGAAGTACCCAGATGATGTGGAAAATTGCAAGTATATTGGAGAACTGCAGGAAGAACAATGGTACAAGTTTTAAGAAGAATCGGAAGAAGAAGACTTTGAGGTTGGCGCAATGCTAGAGGAGAATTGAACCGCAATACAGATTGACCCAGATTTTGAATCAATAAAGTTATTTGAACGATCACCACAGCAAACTAAGCCATCTTTGGAAGAACCACCCGTGTTGGAGTTGAAGGCGCTACCAGTGCACCTCAAATATGTTTATTTAGGAAGCAACGACACTCTACCAATCATAATCTCGACCTCACTGAGCAAAGAAAAGGAGGAAGCACTTATTCAGATCCTCAAGAAATACGCGAAAGCCTTAGGATGGACCTTAGCAGACATTCGAGGGATCAGTCTCTCGTATTGCATGCACAAGATTCGTCTTGAAGAGGGAAAAATAGAATCCGTAGAGAGGCAGCGCCATCTGAACCCTGCCATGAGGGAGGTTATCAAGAAAGAAATTGTGAAGTGGTTTGATGCAGGTGTCATTTACCCCATATCTGATAGCAGCTGGGTAAGCCCAGTGAAGTGCGTTCCAAAGAAAGGGGGCGTGACAGTCGTCACCAATAGGAAAAATGAATTAATTCCAACCAGAACAACCACGGGAAGGAGAATATGCATGGATTATGGCAAGCTAAATTTGGCCATGAAGAAGGACCATTTTCCACTACCGTTTATTGATCAAATGTTGGATCAACTTGCAGGGAATGAATTCTTTTGCTTTCTTGATGGCTATTCAGGGTATAACCAGATCGCGATTGCAACGGAAGATCAAGACAAGACAACTTTCACATGCCCATTCGACACATTTGCATTCCGTCGTATGCCATTTGGACTCTATAACGCACCAGGCACCTTCCAAAGGTGTATGATGGCCATTTTCTCATATTTCCTGGAGGAGTCAGTCGAGGTGTTCATGGATGACTTTTTGGTTTTTGGCATCACCTATGAATCTTGTTTATCAAATCTGGAAATTTTTTTGAAGAGATGCGTTGAAACAAATTTGGTTTTGAACTGAGAGAAATGCCATTTTATGGTAGAAAAAGGAATAGTGCTAGGTCACAAGATATCAAAGGCAGGATTAGAAGTGGACCAAGCAAAAATTGATGCAATATCCAAGTTACCACCACCAGTCAATGTGAAAACACTTAGGAGTTTTCTGGGATATGTGGGGTTCTATCGAAGATTCATCCGCAACTTTTCTCAAATCACAAGACCCCTAAGTGCGCTCCTCGAGATTGACCGTGAATATGATTTTAATGACGCATGCGCTGAAGCGTTCCACACGCTAAGAAATACGCTTATCACTACACCAATTTTGGTTGTGCCCGACTGGACGCAACCGTTTGCGCTGATGTGTGATGCAAGCGGATATGCAATGGATGCAGTCTTGAGCCAACGAAGAGACAGAGTTTTGCATCATATCTATTATGCCAGTAAGACGCTGAATGATTCACAAAAAAAATATACAACCACAGAAAAAGAAATACTCGCAGTGGTGTTTGGCAGTACCTTATTGGATCAAATGTAGTGGTGTATACTGATCACTCTACGATCAAATACCTCATGACAAAAAAGGATGCAAAAAAGGATCAAATACCTCATGCAAAAACAAGAGCAACGCAAGGCACAGGAACGCATCCAAAGACAAAAATCCCACCTTGCGTTCGCTCAGGAAAAGGGAAAAGCAAAGGTGGAAAGCAACGAGCTTGCGCCGGCCAAGAGGCACCCAAAAACCAAGAAAGAAAATGACGACTTATGGATGGAAATGGGCTTCTTTCCTGCGTCGGCGCCACTACCGGATCTCATCATCAGCATTGTGGTAGAGCATGATGATGCTTGAGTTTTATGAAGTGGAAATTATGGATGATATGTGTTGGTGGATTGCGTTGTGCACTCAAGTTTCCCCAGAGGAATCCGAGTGTAAATTCCTCTAAGTTTCCTGGTAAGTCCAGGGTCGAACATAAGGACTTGTGAAAATAGTTGCATTGGAGATTTTTATGAAAACTTGCGGTAACCAGTAGAATAAATAAGTGTTGGGTTGTTGTTGCATTAATGAAAATAATAACGAATGCGGCAGAGTTCAAAAAGAGTTGGTAAACGGGAAATACAATGAATATGCGGTGAACGGGTTGAGAAGGGTTTCGGCTAACACTCCCTAGGATGCGTTCATGCCTTGTGATCATGCAACATGCATACAATAATAAACCACCTCTCGGCATGAATATCACGGCTTCTAAGTCTAGAGCGTATGCGATAAATATGCGATAAGTCTACAGGGTTTACACATAAACCTCTATTTCTATTTATGTAATGACAACATGACATTCACACAAATATGCGACCACATAATATCAATCCTATTCCTAAGATGCATGCGATGCAAGTTGATAAACAGAGCTTATCTCTAATCCCCATTTCTTGTTTATGCAAGCCTAATCTTGCTCTTTCGAGTCTAGATTCTAACCTAGCTCTCTCGAGACATTAGGTTCTTTCTTTAGATTCTCTCTCGAGTAACTCTAAAGGGGTATTTTGCACAACATAAAACAAGACAATCGCAAGCAATGAACTTCCTAGATCATGTTAGCTTAGTTCTTCTCAACCCATTCAACTATTTTAGCTACTCATCCGTATTAAGAGAGTGAGCAAATGTAGAATAGAACTTCCATTGAATAGATATAAGATGAAGTACAGAATAACAATGCAAGTATATTAAAGAGCCTGGAACAATTTCTTGCTGCCAGGCGTTACACTATTTCTACTCGTGCTCTAAAGATATTCTCGCTTTCGTGAGAGTCGGCCCGATCTCTGCTCTTACACCCCAAGGTTCTCTCTCGAGCTACAATGGACGATCTTCGGTGTCACCACTCTTCTTTTGCTCCGCCGTAAAATGGAAAAGAAAACTATGAACAGAGGTATGAACTTGTAATGGTGATGAGGTAATCGACTGCTTAACCCACTTCTCTGAAGAATGCACTTGGTATTTATGGGGCATCAAAGGTGAAAGGCAGCTTCTCTCTTCTAGTTGTACAGATGGGACAACTTTAATCCTAACTGATGCGCCGGATAATTGTCACCGATAAAGCTGGATGTACTTTGTGACCGTTATTGGCTGTCAACATAATTTGGATCCAACTGCCGTCAGCTTTCTGTCCCATCGATCTTAATTGTTCTTTCATCCGAATGCACCCACCATGTTGCGGTGATTTTTCTTGAGTGAATGTTTACGAGCACGATCAATGCAAAGTCTTGTGGTGAAGTTGCACTCGACCAATGTATTCCTATGATCGCATTATTTACATTGCGTTAACGCATTATTCTACACAAAAATATAAAGATCAACTGCTCTAATACATTGGACGCATGCGACCGCAATATTATAGAATTTATGCTTAATGGACGCAATTTAACATATTTCATCTACGTAATCTAACATTGTTTAAAGATTTAGCACTATGATAACGTGCATTTCTGCTCATTAGCATACCCCCAAATTTAAACAATGCTTGTTCTTAAGCATAAGCTAAAGATTCCTTTAGCATGTTAGCCGCAAAGTTCTTTCCCTAGATTTCTCAAGGATACTTCGTTCAAATCCTATATGCCAGAATTTCCTTAAGTCTAATTCAAATCTCTTCCTAAAATACTTCTAAGACTTAGGGATTGCAAGCTTAACTTTCAAAAGGACTTTACTGAATTCCGGAACATCGCATGATTTATTTCAAAAAGAAAATTTTCCACCGGGGTGTCAAATGATTTATCCTTGCACAAAAAATTTCTTCATTGCTATTTTTTTCTGACCTTGCGTCGATCCGAGTGCCTTGACTTCATTTTCGCTTGCCCCCACGGGTGTCATGCGGACATCCAACTATATAGTAATGCACTCTTTCTCAGACTAAACTCATACCAACTTCGCAGTGGAGTTGAGGTCATTTATTTATGCGTTGATCTTGGTGACTTACTTTCGTTTTGGCTTGCCCCCACGTGTGTCATGCGGACATCTAACTACGGGTAAGTGCCTTTGACAACTTAACTCTTATCAACATGGGTTTCCCATTGCGTTGACAGTGGAGTTGTTATTCAAATTTTTTTTTTTGTAGCAAGGTCAGAAACAAATACTCCACCCTCAAATTTAAAATACGGCAATGTCCTCATTGCCAAAAGTTAAAATAAGTCATGCGATGGTCATAGAATGCATTGTAAAGAAAATTTGAAAGAAAGCTAGCAAACCTCTAACTTTGAGAAATATTTCATGAGGTGACTATCCTAAGATAGAGATAGAAGTATATTTTTCATCATTGAAATCATACTTGGCAAGAATACATGCGGTAAACTACTAAAGTTATCTACTTGTGATATGTTTACGGTAGTCAAGGAGGATGCGGTGATAAAACGTTCAAAAGTAATATGCAATGTGATAGCACAAAATTTGAAGTAAGGATAAGGAAGAGTACACCCCCAAATTTAGCGTTGTCGCTTGCATTGTATTGACGCATCCATCTTACGGTGATCATTTTTCGTTGGGTTGCGGTGATGGAATAAGATAAGTGCTACTTCGCGTAACATTTCTGCAATCCAGCACCTCGATCATTATAAGGAAAACAAAGAGAGGGTCAAATTATTTTAAACAAAATAAAGGGAATTTTTTTTTGTAGTAATAGAAGTGACAAATGAAAAGATAGTAAAGTAAGGATAATTCTGAGTAGTGGAGAAAAGAGCTGAAGACTTGAGATTTTCCAAAACTTTGCATCCTTGATAAATTGCAATCATCTGATAACACAGAGACCACCTACTTCCTTCTTCATTCAAGGTTTCTTAATTCCATGGAGTCGACTTGGCGATGTCAGTCTTGTCCATGGTATGCCTTTACTCGCTGCTCATTGACCTTGAATATGTTGGTTCCGTCGTTATTTGATAATTCCACCGCACCATGCAGAAGTACTTATCGAATTATGAACGGTCTAGACCAACGGGACTTTAGCTTTCCCGGGAAGAGTCGCAGACATGAATTGAAAAGCAAGACTTTCTGCTCGACTTGGAGGTTCTTACTGCATATGCGCTGATTATACCAATGCTTGGTGCGCTCTTTATAAATTTTCACATTTTCATATACGTTGTTCCTCCATTCTTCTAGCTCGACCAGTTGCATTTTTCGCGCTCCCCCTGCTTTCTTCAAATCGAAATTCAGTTTCTTGACCGCCCACAATGCTTTATATTCCAGCTCCAAAGGTAAGTGACACACTTTGCCAAATACCAACACGTAAGGGGACATACCTATAGGTGTTTTAAATGTGGTTCGGTATGCCCATAACGCATCATCAAACTTCATTGCCCAATCCTTACGTGATGGTTTGACTACCTTCTCAAGTATCAATTTAATTTCCCGATTGGACACTTCAGCTTGGCCATTTGTTTGTGGATGGTATGCAGTGGCCACTTTGTGGAGGAGATTGTACTTGCGCAACAGCTTCTTTATATTGTGGTTGACAAAGTGTGATCCTTCATCATTTATGATGGCACGGGGAATGCCAAAACACGTGAAAATGCATCACTTGCGGCGCATGCAATTGCCTCTACCCACTTGGAGACATAGTCAACGGCTAATAGAATATAGTGCTTACCGTTTGAAGGAGGGAATGGACCCATGAAATCAATCCCCCATACATCAAATAGTTCCAACTCCAAGATAGTATTTATTGGCATTGCGTTCTTCCATGAAATGTTGTCGGTGCATTGACACCGATCACATTTCATTGTGTAGTCAATAACATCCTTAAATAATGAAGGCCAGAAGAATCCACTTTGTAAAAATTTGGCTGTAGTACGTTGTCCTCCAAAGTGCCCTCTATATGGCGAATCGTGGCACTGCGATAATATGCGTTGTTGAGCAGCATCTGGGACGCATAATCGAATGATTTGGTCTGCACCTCTTTTATACAGATTCGGCTCATCCCAATAATAGTGTCTGCATTCATTCTTGAGCTTCTTCTGTTGATGGTAGGTGTAATCTTTAGGAAATTGTTCACAAACCAAATAATTAACGATGTCCGCATACCAGGGCAGTTCTTCTATGCGAAACAGCTGCTCATCTAGGAACACGACACTCACTTCAGATTCATTGCGGTCAACCTCAGGATTTTCTAATCTGGACAAGTGATCCGCAACTTGATTCTCTGTCCCCTTCTGATCAATTATCTCGATATCAAATTCTTGAAGGAGGAGAACCCATCTGATCAATCTCGGCTTTGCATCCTTCTTTGTCATCAAATATTTGATTGCCAAGTGATCAGTGTGAATGAGTACCTTGGTTCCCAATAGATATGCCTAGAATTTTTCCAACGCAAAAATCATAACTAGGAGCTCTTTTTCAGTGGTGGTATAATTAAGTTGAGCAGGGTTTAGAGTTTTACTCACATATGCGTTGGGGTGCAAAATAGTTTTCTTCTTTTGTGTTAATGCAGCTCCTATCGTATACCCGCTTGCGTCTCACATGAGTTCGAATGGGAGTGTCCAATCTGGCACAATCAAGACGGATGCGGTAATCAGTGCATATTTTAAAATTTTGAATGCGTTGAGGCAATTGTTGTCAAATTCAAACTTCATGTCTGCCTCTGACAACGCACTCAGTTATAAAACCCAGATTTCCATTTTCCCTACTTAAGCAGGTGGTTAAGGAAATTTAACTAGGTGGAAGTTAAATCCTATGTTGAAGTGAAGGAAATTTCTAAGTGTTGAATAGATTTTCCTTGAGTAGTTTTGAGTTAAGCTTTAATTGAGGGAATTTGGCTAAGTATAAGGTCAAAAGGACCGATGCGTTAAGAGTTAGGAGACATTAACACATAAGTTGAAAAGGAAACCATGTGTTTGTAAGGTTGGACGCATGATTGGTTGAAGTATTGGCAAGAGGCATTGCCAAGAGTAACCATGCGTTGGAAGCCAAGGAGAAAAATGGCTAAGTGTTGAACTATGCGTTGATGTGGTGCCATGCGTTGGCCATTAGACTTTGAGAGATTATTTGGGAGGTTAGTAGTGCATGCAGCAGCCAAGGTCTTGAAGAGGTTAGAACAACGCATATGGCAGCCTCAAGTTGCACATCCAAGGGTGCTGGACATTGGATCGATGGATGCGTTGGAGGCGATGGATGCGGTGGATGCATTGGACGCGGTGGTATGTGTCCATACGGCTGACGCGGTGGTTATCATCCTAGTTGAATGCATATTGAGTTAGATGGACGCATATGAAGGATGAGCGCATATGGAGAATGAACGCATATGGAGGACATCATCCGGACATGTGGCTTGTTGGGAAGAAATCTTAAGCTTTAAGCAAATAAGGTGGATGCATAAGAAGACATGCAAATTTGAGGGCTATGCATTGGTGAAAGGAGAGCAAGACACCTTGGGTTGCGCTGATGCAAGATTGCGTTGATGGTGTGGGGAAGAGACATTTGGACATACGGCCAAGTAGGAGGCGTCGGCCTTAGAACAATCTTGGACGCCTATAAATAGGGCCAAGGACTTCATTTGAGAACTGAATTCTCTTCAAATGACATAAAGAAGAATATTGGGAGGAGGCTATGCGTTGATGGTAAGACCATGCGTTGGTCAAGAGGTTCCAAGAGGGGAGATGCTGTCGGACAGAAAGGATAAGAAGTAGCATCAACTTGGGACGAGGAGTTCTCCTAGAATACTCGTGTGTTTGATGTTATTTTAAAGCCATATGAAAGCTACAAGAGTCTAGTTTTCAAGGTATGACTACCGGAAAAGAATCTCCAAGGAATCAGGCTGGAGAATGAGAAAAAGACAGAGGGGACGAGCTGTCAGGTAAGTTGAGCCAGTCTTGATGTTTTGATGTTTCCGGCCAAACCACGAGAATTTCTGAGGTAAGATTTTATGGTAAGATTTCTGAGACATTTTAGAACATGTTTGCAGAATGAAGTATCTTAAATAAGGTCTGGAACTATGAGTAAGCTAAGCTGATATTTGAATCTGGAATTTAGGGATGAAAAGGGAAACCAAGGAAACCTAAGGAACTTCGGAAAGGAAAGTTCCTAACCAACCAAGGTGAGTGGTTATTGTGTGTTGTATTGTTGATATAATTTCTATATATAGGTAAATATATATAGGGGATAATGTTAAATTGGCATGATCAGGGATATATGTTTATCTGATTATTATGCTTGTCAAGATATTGCTTGTATGTTTGTTTTGGAAACTGAAATTGTACCCGGGATATAGTTAGCATGCTTGAAAAGGTACTTGACGGGAAAATATAGTCGGCTTCGACTGGCGGGAAAATATAGTCAGCTTCGATCGACGGAAAATGATAGTCGGTGACGACCCGCGGGAAATATAGTCAAGTTACCTAAGCATAGCTAGCGGAAAAATAGTCGATGTGCACATTGGCGGGATAATAGGGTACAAGGAAAGTTTCCACAGGAATTGTTGATACATTGCTTTAGTATACGTGTGAAAGTGTTGGGGAAAATGTATGTTCATGCCAGGGATAACCAGTGGTAAAGCTGGGGATGTTCATATTATGTAATAACCAGCGGTTAAGCTAGGGTTGATTGGTTTTTTTAAATCAGCAGTTGAGCTGGGGCTAATCCAGCAGTCTGGCTAGAGAAATAATTGTGAACTTGTGGTAATGTATTGGTTGACTATGCATTGCTTTCCAAAAAGTATATTTCTATAGTCAAAGTTATTTGTTTATTTAAAGGCACCACTCACTGGGCTTTATAGTTCATGTTTTTCATATTTTATGTTTTACCTCCCCCCACCCCCCCACCCCCCCTACCCAAGTAGCAAAAGGTGAGGAGTTTTAGGGTGATGCTAAGGTCAAGGTCTGCCACAGTTACACTTCTGGAGGGTTTTACAGTTGTGCTTGTAAACTTTGTTATTAAGTCTTGGAATTGTATAAACATTACATGGTTGTAATAAAATAGGCCTACCTAATCAGTTGTTGTTTGCCTCTTGACTTAATCAGTTGGTTGTTGAATTTGTTCATTAGTATCAGAGTTATTTCTGCAAGAGTTATTAGGCAGTAAGTGTCAACAAAAAGGTTGATAACTGCTGCAGTCACGCCCTTTCTCAGACTCAGAGG
This sequence comes from Benincasa hispida, assembly GCF_027475165.1. Lineage (NCBI taxonomy): Eukaryota > Viridiplantae > Streptophyta > Magnoliopsida > Cucurbitales > Cucurbitaceae > Benincasa > Benincasa hispida. Next base: position 79,200,393 of record NC_143486.1, read on the forward strand.
GTAGTCTGGAACGGGGTGTGTCCCATTGGCATGCATCCAGTAGGAATTGGAACTACGAATTCTTCTTTCTCTCATTCAAAATCGTGCATGAGACTTTCATCTTACCTCTAACAACACACTCAGTGGTCTTGCTATTTTAGAAAGTCCTTGACGAATCGTCTATAGAATCCGGCATGCCCCAAGAAGCTTCGCACAGCCTTCACGTTGGTTGGAGGTGGAAGCTTTTCAATTGCGTCAATCTTTGCTTTGTCCACCTCCAACCCTTCTCGAGAGACCTTGTGTCCCAATACTATTCCCTCCTTCACCATGAAGTGACATTTTTCCCAATTGAGCACCAGGTTCGTCTCTTCACATCTTTTCAGAATTTTCTCCAAGTTGGCTAGGCAGACTTCATAAGTGTTCCCATAAATGGAGAAGTCATCCATAAATATTTCTACTGAGTCCTCGAGATAATCTGAAAAGATCGCCATCATGCACCTCTAGAACATGCTTGGCGCATTGGAGGCCAAACGGCATGCGGCAAAAAGCAAATGTCCCATATGGGCAGGTGAATGTGGTCTTGTCTTAGTCTTCAGGAGCTATCATGATCTGATTATACCTGGCATATCCATCCAAGAAGCAATAAAAATCGTTCCTTGCTAATTTGTCCAGCATTTGATCAATGAATGGCAAAGGGAAGTGATCTTTCTTTGTGGCCGCATTCAATTTGCGGTAGTCCATGCAGATGCGCCATCTAGTGATGGTCCTTTGCGGTATTAATTCATTGTTCTCATTTGGGACTACCATCATTCCTCCCTTCTTTGGTACACATTACACGGAGCTAACCCACGTGCTATCTATAATGGGATAGATAATGCCTGCATCCAGCCACTTGATAATCTCCTTTTTTATGACCTTCTTCGTCGCAGGGTTAAGTCTGCATTGATTTTCAATGGTTGCTTTGTGGTCGTCCTCAAGACGAATGTGGTGCATGCAGTACGCGGGGATAATTCCTCTGATATCAGCTAGCGTCCAGCCGATTGTTCGCACATGCTTCTTGAGAACGCTCATCAACGCATTCTCTTGATCTGCATTAAGTATGGAGGAAATTATCATTGGCAGCTTCTCATTCTGCCCCAAGAATGCGTACTTCAAATGTGTTGGTAGGGTTTTCAATTCAAGTGTTGGTGGTTCCACGAGAGAAGGTTGCGTTATTTTTCTTTCTTCTTTCGGCTCTACTTCTTGCGTTACGATCAATCCTTCTTCTTTGTTTATTTTTTCTATGATCGCATTGCAGGCAACTACGGATGCGTCGGCATCCTCTTCTTCACATTCTTCATCAGACTTTTATTCTTTAATCAAATTCAAGTCATCTTCAGAATTTGGCAGGTCTTCCTCATCAGGAAATTTCATGGCACGAATTATGTTAAATTTGAGCTTCTGTCCGTTTATGCTCAAAGTGATTTCTCCCTTGTACACATCAATTTGAGCACGACCCATTGATAGGAAAGGTCGCCCTAAAATGATAGGCACGTCTTTATCGGCCTCATAATCCAGGATGATGAAGTCAGCTGGCAAAATAAATTTATCAATCATGATCAGCACGTCCTTCACCTTACCCTCTGGATAAACCAGAGATCCATCGGCCAGTTGGAGAGTCACGGATGTGGGCACAATTGCCCCACATTTAATTATCGAAAGATTGACAGCGGCATCAAATTTATGCTGGCCCCCAAGTTACACAGGGCTTGCTCAATATAGAGTCCTCCTATGGAGCAAGGAATAGTGAAGCTCCCAGGATCGCTCATCTTCGGTGGGATAATAGATTTGGAACTTTGCGTTAGTGACACCGTGGAAAATTTTCCAGTGCCTCTCTTCTTAGTTACCATGTCCTTCAGAAACTTGGAATAGGCAGGTATTTCCTCAAGCGCTTCACGAAAGGAATATTAACATGTAATTATTTTAGCATAGACAGGAAACGTTGGTACTATACCTCTTCGTTTTTCTTTTTCCTTAGCCTCTGAAGGAAAGGTGGTAACTGGACTTTCACAGTTCCCATTTCATTTGACTTTCAGGTTGACGCAACCTCGGGTTCTACTGCTTCATTTTCTTTTTCTTCTTCTTGCGTTGCCGCAATCTCAGGTTCAACTGCGATGGAAGTTGTTCTACTTTGGTCTTTTCTTCCTCCCTTCACAGTCTTTCCACTGCGCAATGTCACAACCTGACATTGCTTCTTACCTGATCCCCCTGGGTTGCGTGGAAGCTCGGTTGAACTTGGCAATGCCCCTTGCGATCTACTTTTGAGCTCATTTGCAATCTGGCCCATTTGCAATTCAAGGATGCAGATGGACGTAGCCTGACTTTGAAACACTATCTCATTTTTCTCGATATATTGCTTCAATAGGCTTTCTAGAGAAGAAGATTGTGGTGGTTGTTGTGAGCTTGCTCTGTTGATCGTTGTTACATTGAAAGAATCCTTGTGGCCCTTCTTTTTCCACCACAGATTGAAAATTTTGTTGCTGATTCTTCCAAGCAAAATTTGGGTGGTTTTTTCACCCGGGGTTGTAAGTGTTTGAAAAGGGGTTATTCTTTACAAAATATACAGACTGGGGATTTTGTGGGCAATCTTCCATCGCATGCCCATCATCGCAAGTCGCACACCTTGCGGTGTTTTGACTTATTGTGTTGATTTGCCCACCTTGCGATGTTGGGCTGCTGATTGTCATTCCTTGAATCAAATTCATCATCGTGGTCATTTGGTTTTGCAATAAGACAATAGCACCGTTATTTGCGTCAGAATCCTTGAGTCTTAATCTCTGGTTACTCTCCATCCAGTCTTTATGATTCTTAGAGATGCAGTTCAGGATATTCTTTGCCTCATCATAAGTCTTGTTAAGCAGACCACCAGCTGCTGCTGCATTGGCAACGGTCTGCAAAGCGGGGTTCAAACCGTGGTAGAAAATTTCCATTTGCAGGTAATCTGGTAGTCCATTATGCAGACGTCTCAGACCAACCTTTTAAACCTCGCCCAAGCATCGCTAAGTGATTCGTCCATGTCTTGTTCAAAATTAGTAATAAGCTTTCTCCATCTCGCGTTCTCGGTAGGTGGGAAATATTTCTTCATAAACTTCTCCACCACCTGCTCCCAAGAGGTGATCTCTCCTGGTTCGAGCTAATAAGCCCATTTCCTAGCCTGATCACAGAGAGAAAATGGGAACAACGTTAGTCGAACTTCTTCAGCAGAGATGTTCAGGAACACAAAAGTATTGCAGATTTCAATAAAACTTCAAATATGGGCGTGCGGATCCTCGTCACGCCTTCCTCTGAATTGACCTGCAGCCTGGATCATCTGCAGCATCACTGGTTTTATTTCAAATCTACTTCCATTTCTAGGCAGGCCTCATGATTCCCGGAGAGAAATCACAGAGGTTTGGTAATTCATATTCCCTAATGGGCCTATTGCGATCGTTTGCCAACAGAACCAGATTTGCCATGACATTGTTGTTGTTTGGTGCTTTATTCCTAGCCTGCTCCGCCATTTCTTCTTTATTGGATTGTGGTTGCTGTTGGTGGTCTCTTAGTCTTCTTTGAAATGTTCTCTCAATCTCCGGGTCATAGTTCGCCAGAGATTTAAAGTTCTGCAAAGAATCACAAAAATTATCGTTAACAACTATTTTGCCGAAGTCCCCAGCAACGGCGCCAAAAACTTGATGTTTGAGTTTTATGAAGTGGAAATTATGGATGATATGTGTTGGTGGATTGCATTGTGCACTCAAGTTTTCCCCAGAGGAATCCAAGTGTAATTTCCTCTGAGTTTCCTGGTAAGTCCAGGATCGAACACAGGGACTGATGAAAATAGTTACATTGGAGATTTTTATGAAAACTTGCGGTAACAGATTGAATAAATAAGTGTTGGGTTGTTGTTGCGTTAATGAAAATAATAACGAATGTGGCAGAGTTCGAAAAGAGTTGGTAAACGGGAAATATGATGAATATGCGGTGAACGGGTTGAGAAGGGTTTCGGCTAACACTCCCTAGGATGCATTCATACCTTGCGATTATGCAACATGCGTACAATAGTAAACCACCTCTCGGCGTGAATGCCACGGCTTCTAAGGCTAGAACGCATGCGATAAATATGCGATAAGTCTATAGTGTTTACACATAAACCACTATTTTTATTTATGCGATGACAACATGATATTCACACAAATATGCGACCACATAATATCATTTCTATTCCTAGGATGCATGCGATGCAAGTTGACAAACAAAGCTTATTTCTAAGTCCCTATCTCTTTTTTATGCAAGCCTAATCTTGCTCTTTCGAGTCCAGATTCTAACCTAGCTCTCTCGAGTCGTTAGGTTCTTTCTTTAGATTCTCTCTTGAGTAACTTTAAAGGGGTATTTTGCACAACATAAAACAAGACAATCCCAAGCAATGAACTTCCTAGATCATGTTAGCTTAGTTCTTCTCAACCCATTCAACTAGTTTAGCTACTCATGCGTATTAAGAGAGTGAGCAGATGTAGAAATAGAACTTCCATTGAATAGATATAAGATGAAGTACAGAATAAAAATGCAAGTATATTAAAGAGCCTGGAACAATTTCTTGCTGCCAGGCGTTATACTGTTCTCTCTCGAGCTGCCTTGGACGATCTCCGGCGTCACCACTCTTCTCTTGCTCCACCGTAAAATGGAAAAGAAAACTATGAACAGAGGTATGAACTTGTAATGGTGTTGAGGTAATCAATTGCTTAACCACTTCTCTGAAGAATGTACTTGGTATTTATAGGACATCAAAGGTGAAAGGCGGCTTCTCCCTCCTGGTTGTATAGATGGGACAACTTTAATTCCTGACTGATGCGCCGGATAATTGTCACCGATAAAGCTAGATGTACTTTCTGACCGTTATCGACTGTCAACTTAATTTGGATCTGACTACCTCAGCTTTCTGTCCCATCGATCTTAATTGTCCTTTCGTCCGAATGCGCCCACCATGTTGCGGTGATTCTTCTTGGGTGAATTTTTGCAAGCAAGATCAACGCAAAGTCTTGCGGTGAAGTTGCGCTCGACCAATGTATTCCTATGATCGCATTTTTTTGCATTGTGTTAACGCATTATTCTGCACAAAAATATAAAGATCAACTGCTCTAATGCGTTGGACGCATGCGACCGCAATATTATAGAATTTATGCTTAATGGACGTAATTTAACATATTTCATCAACGCAATCCAACATCTTTTAAGGATTTAGCACTATGATAACGTGCATTTCTGTCCGTTATCACATGGGTCGGAAGCTTTCTGCCAGTGTCTATCCATTGTAATTCCATCGATAGTGAGGGCCTTCTACCATGGCTAGCTCCACGACACTGAAGATATGGTGATAGTCGAAGGGAGGGTAGTGCTATTCAGTGCAAAGGACATCAATCAACTCTACCAGTTGAAGAATTTCCCGGAAGGACCGGGTAACAAATTGATTGATGATCCTACAGAAGAAGATATGGAGGATGCGTTGATCACATTAACGCAACCGGGCACTGAGTGGACGGTGTCCTTAACCGACATAAAAACCCTCGCCTCCAACCGGCTGCTACCTAAAGCGCGCCTTTGGGTCTACTTGGTGAAGAGACGGCTCATCCCAACGTCACATGATAAAACCATTTCAAGGGATAGAGTCATGGCTGCATATTGCAATGCGCGCGACATTTCGATTCATGTGGGCCAGCTTCTTGCGAAGCAAATCCGAGGTTTTGTTGGCCGTGTGAGAGGCTAGTACTTCTTTCCATGGACGGTTTTGAGCCTGATGGAACACGAGACATACGCAGTGGAATTAGGATCTAATTACACTCTAATTTCTCTTAAATTAAAGGAAATGACATGCATCATAAAGGAAAAATCAGTGAATTAAAAGTGTAAGATACTACCTTTGAAGCTCCCAAAAACCGTTTTTCCTCGTTGAATCTCGACCCAAAATCTTTCGGACCACCACTAGAGTTGGCCTACTATCCTCTGGACTCAGAACCGAGTTGTGGGACTTGTTGGATGAAGAAAATCGAGAGAGAGAAAAGAGATGGAAAATAAGATGGAATTTGGGTAGGATTGGGTTTTACTCTTTTTTTCAAAGTTGTGATTTTTCCAACCCAAATATGAAAACCAATTTTCAAAATTGCAAAAACTCTTTTCATTTAAAATGAAAGCCCAATTTATAGAAAAATCCATTCAACAATTGCATGAACCAAATGCATAAAACCTAACACCTATATTCTACTATCTTAGTGGGCTTAATGTCTCCACTATAAACCAACACCTAGCCCACTATTTTTGTTAGTGGAATTATCCAACAAAAGTTTGGATTTTTCCACTAGCTATAGTCAAAGGGCAAAATAGTCATTTGGTCAAAGTCAAACTTTGACCAAAAAGTCAACATTTTGACTTTTTATGATTTTTCCCGTGTTGACTAATTTTGACCTCCCGAGCATGAATCCGCATTCATTTTCTCAAAATTCAAATTAAATTTGAATATAAGGTTGTCAAAGTTTGACTTTTCAAAGTCAAAAGTCAACTCTTTGACTTTTTACATCTTTGACCATTTCCATCATTTCCGAGCTTCCGAATATGAACATTTTCATATTCTTGATATTTATATCACATTTAAATATTAAAGCTGTATCTCTAAGCTGAAAAACCCGACCACTATATCACATATACTTGTCGGTTTCTCTCTCTCTACCTAATTCGAACAATTCAAATTATTCTATCATACTGTTTTAAGTTTATTCCATATGAGCTAGTAGGGGAACCTAATGGACCTATAGATCATGGGCTCCAACGATCCAAGATTAGCTAGGTAAACTCTTTAGACGGAGCTAATCAACATTTGTTAACTAACGGGTCATTCCATTAAAGTCCCGTAGTTGCACTCCCCTCACAATAGATATATTTGTGTCCATTTGATATAACCATGATGAGTAAGTTAATCCTTCACAGGTTGTTTGTAATCTCGGCTAGGTCATAAAAATCGTTTTACCCCCAAGACTACATCTTGTTCCTTAAGTTCCACTGATCCTTTAATGAACAGTTGATTTAAGGTCCAACCTATAAACCGAATCCCTCTCAGACCAAAGAGAGGGTGGGGCCCCTTGTTCAAGACCTGGATTCAATACTAAAGGGAACAACCTATCTACTATCCCTATAACGGATAGGAGTGAATTCTGTCCTGCACCCTATGTTCCCAGCTATCCACCCGATCTTACCCCTGAAATGGGAGGCTTATTGGGCCAACGATATTGAGCTGCCCTCACCTATGCAGATCTAAGAATAATTTCAAGTGAACAGGAGTTCATAGTTAGCTCAGGATTAAGATTAAGTTACCTAGGTCATCAATTAATGAAATAGCCAGTTTTATACATAAAACGGCATTTAGAACGTAAAAAGTGACTATTTCATGGTTCAGTCTTATGTAAACTCTTTACATAGAATACCCCCACTCACATATCTCTATATGAACGATTCAGGATCACATCGTTTGTACTATCTACAAAGTGGGCCGCATCCATAGTGTCCCCAGAATAAGGCGCCCAACCTTATTCATATACTATAGACCATTTTGGCTATATATTTGAACTTGATCCACATTTATGTCACTACATAAAGTTCAAATTATATTAAATAGCCTCGGAACCTTAGTTTATTGGATTCAAGATTACAATTTCAATAACAACTTTATCGAAAAACAAAACAAAATATATTTATTAATTTACAAACTACGAGTTTTAGGACATAAAATCCAACAGAGCCTATGCCTATCTGTGGGCGTGGGCATTGCCGAAGAACCCATGCCAGAAGTGCACGGCATCATCAACACGAAAATCTTGAGAATTCTTCTCAAAGATTCGTCGCATTGCCCTGAGCCTCCATCGAAGCGGCCCCTCATCGATTTGAATGTGTCGCAACCACTAAGATCCAAGAAGCAGCACCGCAATGTCAAAGAGAAGGAAATCATCCAAGGAAGTTCACTGCAGAAGCAAACCAATTCACCTTTGGACCCTTTACCCTTAGTCATTCGTCCACCAAGCCCAACAGCTGAACCCTTTTCCCCTCTTCTCGAACAATTTACCAATCAACTCCTTGCCCTCGACTCCAACCCCGCATCACCAGCAACTTCCACCCGCCATCCATCTCCACCCCACTTTTCACCATAAACATCATCGTATGTTGATGACCCACACAGTTTGGGAGCAGGCCCTTCCACTCAGCCCCAAACCAATGCTGGTGAGAAATCTCACCGCATCCCTAGCTGCTGCCCTAGAAGACATGTGGGGCTTTTTATCTCAAGAGCTATCCTTCTTCCGCCATATAATAATGGAGTTGCGAGAGAGCAACGCAAAGCTGCATCAGGCGATGGTCAACATTCAACGCAACATTTTTACCCTTCACCAGAATCAAAGACAGATGGTCGAACGCAACAATGAGTACTTCAATTTCTTGACTGCATATTTACATGGTCCCATGGTGCCTCAACATCTGCAGTAGCCTCTGTACTTTCAAGAAGCGCCGCAAGGAGCTCCTTCGCAATGCTCTCCTCACCAAGAGCCCCCGCAATAAAGTTAAATTTGGGGGTGTACCGCCTTCTCCTTCACAATTTTGAATTCTTTTTGCGATCATTCAAAATTTTTTATAGATACAAAAACTTAATGCATTGTTTTATGATGTGGAATTGTGGATGTAATGTGATGATGAAAATGCATTAAGCACTCAAGTTTTCTCAGTGAAATCCAAGTGTAAACTCCACTTAGTTTCTTGGTAAGTCCAGGGTCGAACTCGGGGACTTTGGAAAATTGGTTACAGTGGTAATTTTTAGGAAAACCTTGCGGTAACCAGATAAATCAATAGTTGTTGAGGTTGTTGTTTGCAGTAATGAAAAATAAACAAATGCGGCGGAGTTTGAAAAGAGTTGGATAAACGGAAGATGCGATGAGTATGCGGTGAACGGATTGAGAAAATTTTCGGCTAACACTTCCTAGGATGCGTTAATGCTATGCGATCATGCAACATGCATACAACAATAAACCACCTCTCGGTGCGAATGCCATGGCTTGTAAGGCTAGAACGCATGCGATATATACAATAAGTCTATAGAACCTACACATAAGCCTGTATTCTTATTTATGCGATGACAAAATGACACACACACAAATAAGGCAACCACATAATATCATTCCTATCTCTAGGATGCATGCGATGCAGGTTGACAAACAGAGCTTATCTCTAAGTCCCTATCTCTTGTTTATGCAGTTCTAATCTTGCTCTCTCGAGTCTAGATTCTAACCTAGCTCTCTCAAGTCTTAGGTTCTTTCTTCAGACTCTCTCTTGAGTAGCTCTAAAGGGGTGTTGGGCACAGCCTAACACAGGATAATCGCAAGCAATGAACATCCTAGGTCATGTTAGCTTAGTTCTTCTCAACCCATTCGACTAGTTTAGCTACTCATGCGTACTAAGAGAGTGAACAGATGTAGAATAAGAACTTCCATTGTATAAATATAAAGAGGAAGTACAAAACAACAATGAAAGAATAGAATAAAGAGCCTGGTACCAATCTCTTGCTTCCCAGGATTTTACACTGTCTTTCTACTCGTGTTCAAAAGATAATCTCGCTCTTGCGAGAGTCGGCCCGCTCTCTACTTCTACGCCCCAAGGTTCTCTCTCAAGTTGCCTTGAGCGATCTCCGACATCTTTACTCTTCTCTTGCTCTACCTTAAAATAAAAAGGAAAAACTATGGACAAAGACGTGCTGAGCTAACTGATTCGAACTTATGAATTTTTTAACTCCTTTTCTGAAGGATGCCTTTGGTATTTATAGGGCTTTGGGGTGAAGGCTGCTTCTCTCTTATGATTGCTCAGATGGGATGACTTTAATTCCTTGGCTGATGCGCCGAATATTTGTCACCGAAAAACTGAATGTACTTGTTATCGTTAGCGACTGTCAACTTAATTCGGATTCGACCGTCATTAGCGTTCTATCCCATTGCGATTAATTATGCCTTTCACCTAGATGCACCTACCAAGTTGCGGTAATCCTTCTTGGGTAAATGTTTGCGAATACAATCACCGCAAAGCCTTACGGTAATGTTGCGTTTGACCAATGATTTCCTATGATCGCAATTTTCGCCTTGCGTCAACGCATATTATTCATAAAAATACAAAAATAAGTTGTTCCTATGCGATGAGCGCATGCGACCGCAATGTAATGAACTTAATGTTTTTTGGACACAATCTAACACATTTTATCAATGCAAGCCAGCATTGTTTAAGAACTTAGCACTATGATAATGTGCATTTCTGCCCGTTATCACACCCATAAATTTAAACAATGCTTGTCCTCAAGCATAAGCTAAAGATTTCCTTTAGCATGTCGACCGTAATGTTCTTTTCCTAGATTTCTCAAGGATACTTCGTTCAAATCCTATATAACAAAGTTTCCTTAAGTCTTATTCAAGTCTCCTCTTAAAATATTTATAAGACCTAGGGATCGCAAGCTTAACCTTCAAAAGGACTTTACTAAATTCCGGAACATCGCATGATTTATTTCCAAAAGAAAACTTTTCCACCAGGGTGTATTGATTTTTATCCTTGCATATTTCTTGACATTATTATTTTTTTTCTGACCTTGCGCTGATCTAAGTGCCTTGCCTTTGTTTTGGCCTGATCCCACGTGTGTCATGTGACATCCAACTACGAGCAATGCACTCTTCCTCAGACTAAACTCATACCTTCTTGGCAGTGGAGTTGTGGTCATTTATTTATGCGTTGATCCTTGTGACTTACTTTCGTTTTGGCTTACCCCCACGTGTGTCATGCGGATATCCAACTACGGGTAAGTGCCCTTCTCAACTTAACTCTTATCAACATGGGTTTCCCCATTGCGTTGACAGTGAAGTTGTTATTCTCAATTTTTTTTTCAAAATAGCAAGGTCGAAAATAAATACCTCACCCCCAAATTTAAAATGTGCCAATGTCCTCATTGCCAAAAGATTAAAAGAAGTCATGTAATGTTCTTAGAAAGCCTCGTAAAGAGAGTTTGAAAGAAAGCTAGCGGACCCCTAACTTCTAGAAATATTTCATGAGGTAACTATCTTAAGATTAAGTTGACTCTAGTATATACGAAAGAAATAGAAGCATGTTTTTCATCATTGAAATCATAATTGGCAAAGAGACGGCATGCGGTAACTTACTAAATTTATCCATGTCAAATGATTGTGGTAATCAAAGAGGATGCGGTGATAAAAATTTTAAGACTAAAATGCGATGCGATAGTGCGAAATTTGAAATAGAGATAAGGAAGAATACAACCCCCAAATTTGCGTTGTCACCCGCATTGTGTATTGATGCATCCTTCTTTGCGGCGTTCTATCTTCTTTGATTACGGTGATGGAATAAGATAAGCTGCTTCTTCGTGTAACATCTCCGCAATCCAGCGCCTCGATCGTTGCAAGAAAAACAGAGAGAGGGTCAAATAAGTTTAAACAAAACAACATTCTTTTACCGCAATTTTTTTTTAGAATAAGAAAAGTGCAGATAACAACAAAATAATTGTGAGAATAGATAATAACGAGTATGATGAAAGTTCATGAAGTATTGATGCAAGAAAAAGGATATTCAAAAGAGTTGCATCCCTAATGAGGTTGAGTCATATAATAACTCAGGGACCGCTTATTCCAGGCTGGGTTGTTCACGTCCACGGTGGCTTTTCCCTCTTTTCTTTGTCCTTTGGGATCTTTACTGCCTTAATCTGGAGTTTTTCCCCATGAATGTTCATTACAATCTCCCCCTTGCGCACATCAATTTGAGTGTGACCAGTCGAAAGGAATGGTTGTCCCAATATGATGGGTGCATCTTCGTTCGCTTTAAAATCCAAAATGAGGAAGTCTGCCGGCAGGATGAATTTATCGATTGAGATTGCGGTATTTTTCAACTTTCCTTCAGGGTGTATTCGAGATCTGTTCGCGAGCAAGAGAGTTTCCTTTGTGGGCGTGAGTGTGCCGGCATTCAATTGTTTGAAGATTAATAGCGGCATTATGCTTATATTTGCTCCAAGATCACATAGTGCTTGGCCACGGTAGACCCCTCCAATGGAGCATGGTATCGTGAAGATTCCTGGGTCACACATTTTTGATGGGATCATAGCATTTTGCACTGCAGCCACTATTGCGATCTTGTCTTCATCATTTTTGTTTCTCTTTCAATCTTTGCGGAGTTACTGGTGGTTGGACTTCTTCTGTCTCAAGATCTAGAGGCTTGAGGGTGGACGCAACTTCAGGGCCATTTTCTCAGGCTTTTCCAAACTATAGGTCAACGGGTCTTCGGTTGTCACCGCATTCAAGTTGGTTGCAATGGGCTCCTCTCCTACTTCCGCAATCATGTTGTCGCTTAGCAAGGAGACTACTAAGCATTGTTCCTTCCCGTTACCCCCAGCATTGCGAGGGAGCTCAATTGAGCTCGACAATGCTCCTTGTAGTCTATTTTTTAGCTCGCCTGCAATTTGTCCTAGTTCCTCTAGATTCCGAATGGATGTTTGCTTGATTCTGAAGCACTGATTCATTTTTCTCAATGTATTGCTTCAACAAGCTCTCTAAGGACGAAGATTGCGGTGTTTGCGAGCTGCTAGCTTGACTATGCATCAGACCGTTTGTTTGCAGGAAAAATCCAAGTGGCCCTCCTTTTTGTGCCACAGGTTGAAAGCTTTTTTGTTGATTTTTCTATGCAAAATTTAGGTGGTTTCGCCACCCGGGGTTATATGTATCGGAATAGGGACTAGTTTCCATGAAGCATACCGACTGCGGGTTTGCTGGGCATTCTTCCATCAAGTGAGCATCTCCGCAAATGACATAACTTGCGGTTGTTTGAGAAATTGCACTGACCTGCCCTTTCTTCGCTCCCGTATTATTAATTGTGATGCCTTGTATCAAACTCATCATCACAGTCATTTGATTTTGTAGAGATGCGATGGCCCCGTTGTTTGCGTCCTTATCTTTTATTCTTAATCTCTGATCACTTTCCCGCCAATCCTCGTGATTTTTGGAAATTCGATCAAGTATACTCTTTGCCTCCTCATATGTTTTGTCTAGCAGACCATCAGTGGCTACCGCATTGGTAGCGGTCTGTGAAGAGGGATTCAGTCCTTGGTAAAAAATCTCCATTTGCAAGCAGTCTGGTAAGTCATTATGTGGACAGTCTCTTACCAACTGCTTGAACCTCGCCCAGACATCGCTGAGTGATTTGTCATCTTCTTGTTCAAAATTTTTTATTAATTTCCTTATCCTAGCATTCTCGGTTGGTGGGAAATACTTCTTCATAAACTTTTCCACCACCTATTCCCACGAAGTTATCTCCCCCGGTTCGAGAGAATATGCCCATTTTCTTGCTTGATCGCATAAGGAAAATGGGAACAGAGTGAGTCAAACTTCCTCGGTGGAGATATTCGGGAACACAAAAGTGTTGCAGATTTCTATGAAGCTCTGGAGGTGGGCATGCGGGTCTTCGCCACGCCTTCCTCCAAACTACTCAACAGCCTGGATCATCTGCAACATTATCGGTTTCATTTCAAACCTCGATCCATCTAATGCCAATCTCATGATTCCTAGAGAGAAATCATAGAGGTTAGGCAACGCATAGTCCTGGATGGGTCTATTGTAGTCATTCGCCAGAAGGATGGGCTTGGCCATTATATTATTCGTGTTAGCGGCCCTTGCTTCTGGTTGCTCCGCCATTCTTGGTGTTCTCTCTTGTTGTTGGCGGTTGTCTCTTAGTCTGCATCGGAATGTTCTCTCAATCTTCGGGTCGTAATTCGCCAAAGATTAAGAGTCTGCAAAGAAATCAGAAAAATCACTGTTAGCACACTATTTTACCGAAGTCCCCGGCAATGGCGCCAAAAACCTGATGCTTTATTTTATGATGTGGAATTGTGGATAAAATGCGATGATGGAAATGCATTGAGCACTCAAGTTTTCTCAGTGAAATCCAAGTGTAAACTCCACTGAGTTTCCTGGTAAGTCCAGGATCAAACTCAGGGACTTTGGAAAATAGGTTGTGGTGGTAATTTTTAAGAAAACCTTGCAGTAGCCAGATAAATCAATAGTTGTTGAGGTTGTTGTTTGCAGTAATGAAAAATAAACAAATGCGGCGGAGTTTGAAAAGAGTTGGATAAACGGAAGATGCGATAAGTATGTGGTGAATGGGTTGAGAAAATTTTCGGCTAACACTTCCTAGGATGCGTTCATGCTATGTGATTATGCAACATGCATACAACAGTAAACCACCTCTCAGTGCGAATGCCACGGCTTCTAAGGCTAGAACACATGCGATATATGCGATAAGTCTATAGAACCTACACATAAGCCTCTATTCTTATTTATGCGATGACAAAATGACACACACATAAATAAGGCAACCACATAATATCATTCCTATCTCTAGGATGCATGCGATACAGATTGACAAACAGAGCTTATCTCTAAGTCCCTATCTCTTGTTTATGCAGTTCTAATCTTGCTCTCTCGAGTCTAGATTATAACCTAGCTCTCTCGAGTCTTAGGTTCTTTCTTTAGACTCTCTCTCGAGTAGCTCTAAAGGGGTGTTGGGCACAGCATAACACAAGATAATCGCAAGCAATGAGCATCCTAGGTCATGTTAACTTAGTTCTTCTAACCTCATTCAACTAGTTTAGCTACTCTTGCGTACTAAGAGAGTGAACAGATGTAGAATAAGAATTTCAGTTGTATAAATATAAAGATGAAGTACAAAACAACAATGCAAGAATAGAATAAAGAGTCTGGTAGCAATCTCTTGCTTCCCAGGCTTTTACACTGTCTTTCTACTCGTGTTCAAAAGATAATCTCGCTCTCGTGATAGTCAGCCCGCTCTCTACTTCTACGCCTCAAGGTTCTCTCTCGAGTTTCCCTGAGCGATCTCTGGCGTCTTTACTCTTCCCGTGCTCTGCCTTAAAATAAAAAGGAAAAACTATGGACAAAGACGTGTTGAACTAACTGATCCGAACTTATGAATTTTTGAACATCTTTTCTGAAGGTTGCCTTTGGTATTTATAGGGCTTCGGGGTGAAGGCGGCTTCTCTCTTATGATTACTCAGATGGGATGGCTTTAATTCCCTGACTGATGCACTGAATATTTGTCACCGAAAAGCTGAATGTACTTGTTATCATTAGCGGCTGTCAGCTTAATTCTGATTCAACTGTCATCAGCTTTCTGTCCCATCGCGATTAATTATGCCTTTCACCCAGATGCGCCCACCAAGTTGCGGCAATCCTTCTTGAGCAAATGTTTGCGAACACAATCACCACAAAGCCTTGCAGTAGTGCTGCACTCGACCAATGATTTCTTATGATCGCAATTTTCGCCTTGCGTCAACGCATATTCTGCATAAAAATACAAAAATCAACTATTCCTATGCGATGAACGCATGCGACCGCAATGTAATGAACTTAATGCTTTTTGGAAGCAATCTAACACATTTTATCAACGCAAGCTAGCATTGTTTAAGAACTTAGCACTATGATAACGTGCATTTCTACCGTTATCAATAGCTATACATTTGTATTCTTTTGTACATGCTTATAATTTTGTGTTTACAATCAATACAATTCTTTGTGTCCTTAGACAATTTTTATACAACTGAGTGATTATTCTTTCTTTATGTGTTGGCCTCTTTATTTATATCATCCTTTGTCAATTTATTGCGGTAATTATTTTCTTTTCTTTTGCATTGTTTATTTGCGCTGCCATGACGAGTATTATGCGTAACCTTAGCATAATTTCTTTATACATTGCATTTTCTGCCTAACACTTAGAAAATTTATCGCAATAGCTCTACTTTACCTTCTTTATTACAAGACTCTGCTCAAACCTTCTTTTCAAAATTTTGACCAAGTGTTTTGTCTTTTCTATCCAAAACAACACAATAAGAACATTGCGACTCTCTAAATTTGGGAGTGGGGAAGGTCTGAGCAGATGCGATCAAGAGGATGCGTTCATATCAGGCAAATGCGTTCACCTTGAAAAAATGATAAAAAAAAAAAACTCCGCTTTCAGTGCAAGGAAAAATCCCAACCTGATAAGAGTTAAGTCGTGAAAGGAACCTGCTCGTAGTTGGATGTTTGCATGACACCTGTGGGAGCAAGCCAAAACGAAGGTAGGTTACCAGGATCGACGCAATACAAAAAATAAAAAAAAAAAAAAAAAATAAGAATAAAAGAGACAACTCCACTGACCAGCTAAAGTTAAAACTTGGCTAAGGATCAAGAGTTGAAGTTGAGCTTGGTACACAACCAAAGTTGGATGCTCACATGACACCCGTGGGAGCAAGCCAAAACGAAGGGTGTAACCATGATCAACGCTCTCTATAGGAAGATGCAAACCAGGCTACCACATAAAAGGCGCACTTCATTGTTTTTACAAGAATAGGAAAAACATTCTTTTCAAAACAAGAAAAGAACTTTGAGCAGAGGTTTGTCTTAGATAAGAATAAAGTAGAGCATGTTGAAGAAATGTTCATAGGATAGAAGGAATTTGTAGTTTTGAGAAATTATGTAGAGATGGAGCATTCAGAGTAGCTGATCGACGCAAAGTGAGGATAGGATTTGAGCTGAATTGCCTTAGTCGAGGATATGATTGAGGACAAGCATATATCTAAATTTGGGGGTGTGATAACTTGTAGAAATACAAGTTATTTATACCATTTTATTTAGATTATGCGGCAAAAAGAAGGAAAAAGTTGTGTCGACCGTATAGAAATTGGCTTAGAAACGCAAAAGTTGTAAAGTGTCGTAAGTGCACTCGCTAACCCCATTGTGATGGCAAAATGGAATTTCCAAGTCTTTATTTTGCAGGAAATAGGTCACCGCATGTGACAATCACTCAAGGATGAAAAAGAACAACGCATTCGCACTGCATGCAGCAATCGATCCTGGATAAAAAAGATCAACACAATTGCAGCGCATGCGACAATCGATCGTGGACGGAAAGATTAACACATTAGCACCGCATGCGGCAATCGATCCTAGATAAAAAGATCAATGCAATTGCACCGCATGCGGCGATCGATCGTAGATTAAAAGAGCGACGCATTCGCAAGGACTTCTGAAATTGTACAGCTTTTCTGTTGTACGATCTGACAAATTGAACGTGGAGCAGAACGGACGTTTCCACCAAGCCATGGCAGAAAAATCAGTTTTTCAGAGCGGGACCACTGACGCAGAAGGTGCCAAGGTCTATAAATAGCTACATCAATTTCAAAGAAAGGAGGCTGTTCTGAAGAGACAACTTAGAGAAAATTCGAGGAGAAAGACGAGACAAGACCGAAAGGGAAGTCTCTAGAGCAAGCAATTCATTCCCATTCCTGAAGAGAAGCTTTGTGCAAAGATCACTTCTACCTGGAAAACAAGCCTGAGAAGGAAGTTCTCCACCACATTCCTCCCACACGCCAGCAAACACATCGTCTCCGATCGAGATTCGTGTCAAGACATTGACACACTTTCCTTATTTTGTTCTCACTTTCTATTCATCAACTGTGTTCATTTCTAATCTTTCATTCATTATCTGTAACCAACGCTT
The DNA here is from genome assembly GCF_027475165.1 of Benincasa hispida. Taxonomy (NCBI): domain Eukaryota; kingdom Viridiplantae; phylum Streptophyta; class Magnoliopsida; order Cucurbitales; family Cucurbitaceae; genus Benincasa; species Benincasa hispida. Next base: position 79,218,000 of record NC_143486.1, read on the forward strand.
ATCTATATCTTCCAATATCATTATCATATTCATCGTCATCTCTTTGTTCTTCACCATACATTCATCATCCATTTCCTTCACCATGTGTAACTAATCCCTCAGGGTAAGAGGGAAGGATTAAACAAGTAAGTTAATCTTTGTTGAAGAAATCGACTCAGTTTAGCTAACGCGTGCTCAACGGTATCTTCACCTCTGAGAGCAGAAATAAAGATGTCATTTCACCTCTCGAAAGAAGGTTGGAAGAATGTGTTAACTAAAACGAGAAGTATTTCCAGAGATGAAAAAAACCTTGTGTTCGCAACGTTCATCCCTGATTCACCATAGATATATGGAACGCGGCCGATCACTGAAAGGTGTAAGCCAAGGGAAAGCGGAACCTTAGTAGCGTCCTCAACAAGATTGACGAACTTGCGATGTCCTTTCCCCCAACCCATTCTCTTTCTAACACATTTCACAAGACTTGCCACCACATTCATCAGATACTTGCACATCTTCACAGCCAATCCTCAACTTGTTTATTTATTTATTTATTTATTTGTTACCGCATTCTACTTTATTACTGAATCTTATTTTATCACCGCAATTTATTATTGCACTTTATTTATCATCGCATTTTATTTCATTGTTGCATTTTACTTTTTACCGCATTTTACTTTTCCCAACACAATTCATTATTATTTTGTTTTCCCGGTCGCATATATCACATTAGTATCGCATTAATCACCACAATCCCTGTGTTCGACCTCAGATCACTCTGAGAATCTTGCGTTGGAATTATACTTGGTTCCAACGCAAGAAAACTTGTGACACGTGCTTACTACAAGAATGCATACTACAAACGCATATCAGCATCATCGCATACATTATTTTAGAACGTAGTATCGCATATTATCATTATCGCAAAGCGCATACGTCATCAACCTTACAAGTTGTTTGGCATACACAATTACGAACCGAACAGCCATCATCGCATGCCTTATGCCATACTTATCCAACTTCCTCCCTTATATACTTGGGCGCATAGCATGACAAGGTCTCTTTTCCCAAGCTCTCCTATTTCCTTCTAAGTATAAAACTTGCCAATTCACTCGAGAGCATCCTTTCTCTATACATAGAAAAAAAAAATTCCTTCTCTTAAACCTTTTTACGGTTTTTACACTACTAACAATATGGCATCCAATAAAATTAACTACCATAGGCATTACACAATAACTACACATACTTAGTAAAATAAACGCTAAGGTTGAAATTCCATAGCTATAAATACTTAGTAAAATATGTTTTAGGGTTTATAGTAGTACTGGGTCCTAAAATTCCAGATTTCGTACCAGTCAAAGGAAGTTCTGATTTTCACGATTTGATCAGTTTTTTAGCTTCGATTTCGCCTGAAAATCGTTCAAACCTTGAATATCGGTCTTCATCAACCACTTTAGGGCTTATAAAAGGATGGAAGCCCTCCAAATCGAGATCATCAACTCCTTCGCTGATCCCATCTTCTCCATCACTATTTCTATCATTTTTCAGTAGTCACCTTGGGTTTATTTTCATGTTTCAAGTCAGAATCTTATGAATGGGAGTTTATCTAAGACGTTTCTGCTCTAGGATTTCTCGTCCCACAAAAGTAAGCGTCGAGGAATGATTTCCACCTTGGAAAATGGGAGATTATCCTACGGAAAGGCTTAGGACTTGAGCTATAATATTCTAGCATTTTTTTTCTTTTGTTTATTCTTTGTACGTATTTTTATTCGTTTCTTCTCTTTTCAATCGATTTCTATTGTAGCAATTATTTTTTTTATCTAATAAAGAAGTTTATTTTGTCAATCATCATGAGCTAAATTCTTCCTAGGGTTCGACAATGTGAATGCCCTAGGGTCTCTATGGCTTAAATGTTGTTGCACTCGTACCACTTTGCTGTTATTGCATTCTCTTTGTTGATTTTTATCAAAAGTATTGGAAAATTAAATTGGTCATTTAATTTAACAATCTAGTGGAGATTTAGTGCTGAGAAGGCTAGAGTGTAAACGGGTCTTACAAAGGGATATGGGACCAAGAGCCTAGGAATAGAAAGGTCACATTACCTCAGGAATAAGAGGCACCATAGGATAAAGAAACTGAGCTTAAATTAATCTAGGCTTCAGCTACCCATGAGAACATTCGGTAGTAGCCGCTTAGAACTTCTAAAGGAACTGAACACAAACCAAATAATTGTACATTTCTGTCCATGCATATTTCATTTTCTTGATGTGATGTGGTTGCACCACTTTTGACATAGAGTCTGAAAGGTTGAAGCATTGTTAGCCCCGTTCGATTAACATTATTTAATGTTTTATTTTTTACCTTAATTTATACTCATTCATAACACAATTCATTATGGTTACCTTCGATTGCATTAAATTTACAATCTTGATCAAATTGAAACTATTGCTAGTCTGGTGCATTTAGTCTCGAAATACTCCGAGATTATTACTTATTCAATAGTGTATGCTAGCACTTAAACCTTGCTTTTCTGAAATATTTTACTTCATATACATTTGGTCGATCAATAAGCCGGTCATTTGGTTTGGGATACGATCTTAGGGAGAAATCTTCTAGCCATACTGCATAGAATAACAATAAATACCGAAAAGTAAGCATTCTGTTAATACTCTGTTGGGTTTTATGTCCTAAAATTCGTGGATTGTAAACATTAGAATTTATTCTGAGAATTCGATAAAGTTGTTGTTGAATATATTTTTTTTTTAGAAATCCAATAAACCTAAGTCCCTTGACTATTATATGAGTACTTGAACTTTATGTGGAGACATACAAGTGGATCAGGTTCGAGTAAATAGTCAAAATGATCTATAGTATATGAATAAGGTTGGGTACCTTATTCTGGTAACACTATTAGATGTGGCCTACTCTGTAGTTCTTACAAATTTTTGTAAAATGCTACATACGAAGTGATCCTAATTCGTGCATGTTGAGACATGAGGAGTAGGGGTGTCCTGTGCAAATGAGTTTTGTGCAAGATCAGACCACGAAATCTGTCACTCTTACTTTATAACGTTGTTTACTATTTAAGACTGACTATTTCGAAGGGATGACCTAGATAACTTAACCTTAATCCTGAGCTAACTATGAACTCCTGTTTGTTCGGGATTATCCTTTGATCTGCAAACGGTGAGAGTAGACCAATTTTCTCTGCTCAATAAGCTTACCATTTTGAGGTTAAGACCGGATGAATAGCTGGGAACATAGGGTGCAAGAGGAAATTCACTCCTAACCGATTAGGGTTAATAGAGAGGTTGTTCCCTTCAAGTGCTGATTCTGGGTCTTGAACAAGAGGCCTCACCCTCTCATTGGCCTGAGAGGGGTTCAATTTGTTGATTGGATCACAAATCAATTGTTCATTAGGAGATAAGTGGAACTTCAGGAACAAGAGTTAATTACGGGAGTAAAACAGAGATTCGACCCAACCGTTATTACGAGCAACCTGTGAAGGGTTAACTTACTAATCATGGTTATATTGAGTGGACATAATATATCTACAGTGAGAAGAGTTCAACTATGGTCTTTAGAGGAATAACCCATTAGTTAACAAATGGGGGTTAGATTGGTCTAATGAGTTTAACCGATTAATCTTGGATCGTTGGAGCCCATGATCTATAGGTCCGCGAGGTCCCCCTACTAGCTCATAAATGGGTATGCTTTAGGGTAACTTGAGAAATTAATTTGAAACGTTCAAATTAAACGGAACAAGAGAATAAATATTTAAATATGATTTAAATATATAAAGATAATTATTGTGCAAAAATTAATTTAATATTTGATATTAAATTAATTAATTTTTTAAATTAATTTATGAAATTAATTTAAGAAAATCAATTTTTAAATTAAAATGATTTACAAGTCATTTTTTGTTTTAAAATTAAAATGGAAATTCGTTTGCATGGGTTGTACATAATGGAAAAAGAGTTTTCTCCATTATCATCATCTTTATGCTCACACACAAACTATGACCTTTTCTACTTTGATTCTCCAAGAAAGCCATGCACTCCATCTCTTTGCATGTTTATTTTAATATATAAATAAGATTGGACTTGTTGGAGAAGAGGGGAATACAGGATTTTGAGAGAAAAATATCGGTGAAGAAGAAGTTGTCTTCTTCAACTTGCTGCTGTGAGCTTCCCTTGTTTCTCCACATCTACAAGCTGTTCTTGAGTCCCACAACTCTACCTAAAGCTCCAAGAGCATAGCAGGGAAGGCTTTCAGGTGGTTCACGTTGATATCTAGTGAAGACAGCAGCTGAACAGACGATTTTCTTGAAGAGTTCTTCAAAGGTATGTTCTAAAAACCCATTTTTATGAACAACATGCTTTAGTTTTTGCCAAAATTAGTGAATTAGAATGCTTATGGATCCTTGATACTTCCGCTGCATGTTGTTTAACTCTAAAATTGGTATCAAAACAACTTTTAAGCTTTCAATTCGGTCTAATTTTGGCAAGGTGGGTGTTTTTTCATGAGATATATGAAACCGATGCACTACTATGGTTTTCTCTGTTTTGACATCTTAATTCTCTTTAATTTCTCAATTAAATTTGTAATTGGCTCTTGTTTGATGAGCATTAATGTGTTAGCAAGAGTTTATAATTTATTTGGAGTCATTAGGGTTGAAATTAAGATGTAATTGAAGAAACAAGCGAAGAAGGTCGAGCTGCTGTTCCAGAGTTTTTAGCTTCTGCTTAAATTTGTTGTTGAGGTCCAGTTGCTAAACGATCGTTTAGCTCCAGACATTATACGATGAGAAGAAAAGCTATACGATCGTTTAGTAATATGCGTTGGTCGTTGTGATGTTGAATGCTAAACGATCGTGTACCTGCGGGAGCTAAGCGATGCATTCACTTGCTATACGATAGCATTACGCGATCGTTTAGTTTTATTTGTGCTAGCTAGACGATACGTTGATTTTGCTAAACGATGGCACTATACGATCGTTTAGCAATGATGCGCGCTAAGCGATGCGATGAAGTGCTACATGATAGCACTGAGCGATCGTTTAGTCGCGGAGCTAAGCGATCGTGTAGATGAATGCTATGCGATGCAATGATGTTCTATACGATGGAGCTATGCGATCGTTTAGCTGCGCGGATACTAAACGATGACTTGAATGCGCAGGGCAATGGTGTTATGCGATCGCTTAGTACTATGCAATGGAGCTAAACGATTTCACTATGATGGAGCTAAACGATTGTCTAGTCCTATGAGATAGAGCTAAACGATCGTCTATCTTTCAGCAAACACTATGCGATCGTGTACTTCCTCTCAACCCAAGGCGACGACGCTAGACGATTACCTCCAGGTGTTACACGATCGGCCTTAGCAACATATTGAGGTTGGACTGGGAGTAACCGGTTCGACCGGTTTAGTCAAGGTTCATCTAGTTCAACCTTAAATGGTTGTGGTTGGTCTGGTTCAGGCTTGGTTGGTCCGGTTTAGACTCGTCCAGCCCAGTTCAAGTTGTTTTGGGTTCGATTTAGGAGCGGTTCAAAGACGGTTATGAAGCTGTTTGTAATAGTTAGCTATATGTTTGTTGTTTATGCCAAAACGAAACCATAACAGTTAGTATTTAATTGTTTATGCATGAGATGTATGTGATAATTAAATTCATGTATATACATACAGTATGCCATGTAGATTTAAAACCCCACTGTAGGAAGCATGATACATGCATTGACAGTATGTTATAATTGTTATGATACATAGTATGCATGTTAGGGTTATGTTTAATATTAATAGTTATATTAGATACCTTCGTTGTTTGTCATGGATGTTTAGCATGTCTAAATTTTGTAAGTTGTTATAAAATTGGTTAAACGTTTAAAATCCATAACAAAGAACAGTTGCATGCTCACTTTGGTTAGCCATTTGTTTTAATAGTTAAAATAGGTTGTTAAACTTGTAAAACTATGGTTACAAACTCAACCGGTATATAATTCTGTCAAAGGCTTGGGGTATTTAAGTTGACGGTCTACGGAACACCTCCTACCTGGGGATTATAGCCGTATAATTGAGCGTTGTTAACCGGTATTATGAGCATTCATGAGCAATGTGAGGTAATAAAATGGTTTATCACCTAGACATTATAGGTTAAATCCAATTATAAGAGTTATATTTGGATAAACTACTTAGACTTAGGTTGTATGAAATTAGCCGTCTTGCCTGAGTAAAATACCCAAACATTTAGAACACTTCAGTGGGAGAATAAAAGTTATTAGCTCTCACGTCCTCAAGAGTTCACACCATGAGATCCATGCTCGGCTTCTTGTCGATTTTATCTCAACTGCTTCATATGGAAAGTGTTTGTGTGGGTCAATAACAAGGTGAATGGGGGAAGTCATTCATAGTAAGTGGGTGAAAGAAATGTGTCAACATTGTCCTACGGTCTCTTCCATTAGTTTGAACCATGAGATTCTTATGTTGTGCCTGCTGTCGTTTTTCATGCGGCACTAGCTAGTCGTTAACCGCAACGATCCCTACGGAGGGTTGTAACATAGGATTCAGAACAACCCAGGCTTCAGTAAAATGAATAGGGTCTTATAGTTCCGTCTTGGGTATTGTCTTCTATTTCGGAAGCATACTCCTACCGTTCTGTAAGATCTGAAAATGGCGGGTCTACACTTACAAGACTTACTAAGTGTTAGTAATGATCTTGACCGAAAATGATAACTAAATGACTATCGGAATATGAGTTATTCTAGAGATAGTATTTGGTCAAGAATTGTCTTGCTTTTGTGAAGGAATTCTTGACTGCCCCACGGTAGCCTTTGTTCTAAATCACTTAAGTATCATTGCAAAAATAATGATTATGGGTACATTATCACTTTGCTAAAACTTAATTGGATTTAAAATCAATTCACTTATAAAATTTTCTTTATAATTTTAGAATGACGAGTTCTATTATACAATTGTTAGCTTCGGACAAACTAATTAGGGGACAATTATGTAAACTGGAAACAAATTTGAATACAATAGTTACGGTAGACGATTTGAGATTTTTCTTAACGAAGGAATGTCCTCCCATTCCTAGCTCAAATACCAACCAAACTGTTCGGGAAGCATTTGATAAATGGATCAGGGCTAATGATAAGCCCGTGCTTATATTCTCGCCAGTCTGTTTGACGTTTTGGTGAAAAAACATGAGGGTATGAACACTTCCAAAGAGATTATGGAATCTCTAAGAGGGATGTTTGGACAGCTGTCCTTCACCCTAAGGCATGATGCTATCAAATACGTTTATAATAGTCGCATGAAAGAGGGGACCAATGTTCGTGAACATGTCCTGGACATGATGATCCACTTTAATGTAGCTGAAGTGAAAGGTGCTATGATGGATGAAAGAAGTCAAGTTGGCTTTATTCTAGAATCTCTTCTGAAGAGTCTTCTGCAATTTTGTACCAATGCCTTGATGAATAAAATTGAATACAGCTTGACAACTCTGCTTAACGAGCTGCAAGCTTTTCAGACCATGTTGAGAACTAAAGGTCTGGAACCAGTACCAGAAGTAAATGTTGCTTCTGCAGAGAAGAGAGGAATGTCCTCCAAGCCTGAAGTTGCCTCGTCTTTGCAGACTAAGAGTATTCCAGCAAAGAAAGACAAAGGGAAAAGGAAAAAGCCTGTCGGTAAGAAGAGCAAGAAAACCGCTATAGAGAAAGGGAAATGTTTCCACTGCAACGAGCTGAGGCACTGGAAGAGAAATTGCCCTAAATATCTTGCAAAGAAGAGAGCAGAGAAAGACAAACATGCTGCTTAGATCCTGGAGACCGTTTGCTCAGCTCATCCAGTAGGAGAAGTTGCTGATGAAGATGTAAATTACTTGCTTTTGTTAAACCTTGTAATGAACCTTTTGTACATATTTTTTTGTTATGAAAGAAATGTTTTTCCAAGAAATATGTTTGTTCTATCTCATAGCAACTTCTGTGAAGAATCAAATTGTTAATAGCCATCAGCAAATATTTGGATATTTAAATGGCTAAGATCGAATTATAATGAATTTAAGATTTTTAGCTCTGATTGTTAACAAGAGTTGTTAAGGCAGGTTAGACCATCTTAATCAAAGAGTTGAGAGTACCTCAATGTAGTGGGAGGAAAATGTGTTTCCTAGCCATTATTGAGAAAAAGATGAATTCCCCATAAGAAACCTATTTGTATAATAATATGTTTACAATGATTCTCTCGGCTAAAGTGTAAGAATCATCTAGTAAGACTAGAAATACCAGAGGTTAATAACCTAGGGCAAGTGGAAGAAATATCATGTATGAGATACCAAATGGTAAAACCATGGGTATGGGATGCCTTAGTTTATTGTATTTCTCTATAAAACTCAGAAACTCAGTCTTATATATCGGATATATAAGTTACCACTAGAGTTTTAGTCCAAGTGGGAGTTTGTTGGGTTTTATGTCCAAAAACTCGTGGTTTGTAAACACTAGAACTTATTCTGAGAATTTGATAAAGTTGTTGTTGAATATATTGTTTTTTAGAAATCCAATAAACCTAAGTCCCTTGACTATTATATGAGTACTTGAACTTTATGTGGAGACATACAAGTGGATCAGGTTCGAGTAAATAGTCAAAATGATCTATAGTATATGAATAAGGTTGGGTACCTTATTCTTGTAACACTATTGCATACGGCCTACTCTGTAGTTGTTACAAAGTGTTGTAAAGTGCTACATACGAAGTGATTCTAATTCGTGCATATAAGAAGTGGGGGTGTCCTATGAAAATGAGTTTTGTGCAAGATCAGACCACGAAATCTGTCACTCTTACTTTATAATGTTGTTTACTGTTTAAGACTAACTATTTCGAAGCGATGACCTAGGTAACTTAATCTTAATCCTGAGCTAACTATGAACTCCTGTTTGTTTGGGATTATCCTTTGATCTGCAAATGGTGAGAGTAGACCAATTGCCTCTGCTCAATAAGCTTACCATTTTGGGGATAAGACCGGATGAATAGCTGAGAACATAGGGTGCAAGAGGGAATTCACTCCTAACCGATTAGGGTTAGTAGAGAGGTTGTTTCCTTCAAGTGCTGATTCTGGGTCTTGAACACGAGGCCTCACCCTCTCATTGGCCTGAGAGGGATTCGATTTGTTGATTGGATCACAAATCAATTGTTCATTAGGGAATCAGTGGAACTTAAGGAATAAGAGGTAATTACGGGGTAAAATAGAGATTCGACCCAGTCATTATTACGAGCAACCTGTAAAGGGTTAACTTACTAATCATGGTTATATCGAGTGGACGTAATATATCTACAGTGAGGGGAGTTCAGCTATGGGCTTTAGTGGAATCACCCATTAGTAACGAATAGGGGTTAGATCGGTCTAATGAGTTTAGCCAATTAATCTTGGATCGTTGGAGCCCATGATCTGTAGGTCCGCAAGGTCCCCCTACTAGCTCGTAAATGGGTACGCTTTAGGGTAGCTTGAGAAATTATTCTACAAAAATTAATTTAATATTTGATATTAAATTAATTAATTTTTTAAATTAATTTATGAAATTAATTTAAGAAAATCAATTTTTAAATTAAAATGATTTACAAGTCATTTTTTGTTTTAAAATTAAAATGGAAATTTGTTTGCATGGGTTGTACATAATGGAAAAAGAGTTTTCTCCATTATCGTCATCTTTATGCTCATACACAAACCATGATCTTCTCTACTTTGTTTCTCCAAGCATGGGCTGTAAGCAATGCACTCCATCTTTTTGCATGTTTATCTTAATATATAAAGAAGATTGGAGTTGTTAGAGAAGAGGGGAATACAGGATTTTGAGAGAAAAATATCGGTGAAGAAGAAGTTGTCTTCTTCAACTTGCTGCTGTGAGCTTCCCTTGTTTCTCCACATCTACAAGTTGTTCTTGAGTCCCACAACTCTACCTAAAGCTCCAAGAGCATAGCAGGGAAGGTTTTGAGGTGGTTCACGTTGATATCTAGTGAAGACAGCAGCTGAACAGACGATTTTCTTGAAGAGTTCTTCAAAGGTATGTTCTGAAAACCCATTTTTATGAACAACATGCTTTAGTTTTTGCCAAAATTAGTGAATTAGAATGCTTATGGATCCTTGATACTTCCGCTGCATGTTGTTTCACTCTAACATACTCGATAATTGATTCACGTTACAAGGTACTCAATACTCGATTACTTAATACATGATACATGCTACATAGTGGTCGATTATCAAGCATTCGATTTGATTTCCCAACTTTATGACTAATCCTACTCAAACCCTAAACCCTAGACAGTCCAAAATACCAAAAATATGAAAATAGAAATGGAAAACAATTCCAACTCCAGCCAAACGTGCAAGATATGAAAACTGAAATGAAAACGTGGACAATTCGTATCAGTCGAGTATCGAGGAACATGCAAATATAGAAAAAAAGAAAAGAAAAGAAGAAAAGCAAAAAGAACACTGAACCAATATATAAACAAAGAGATGAATGTTACCTGATGCCAAGGGAATTGAGAGAGAATTTCGAGTCAAGAGGTGCAATCGTCTAAGGATGTTGACTTAGAAGACAAGAGAGAGCTTGCAAAAATAGTCTAAGCGAACAAGTTGAAGTGGTGAAATAATGGAATTCAAACGTTTTAAGCTATAGTTAAGAATTCAAAAAAGTTTAAAAGGATCCAGTATAAAGTAATCATCGAGTATGACGTGGCATGATCAAGTTGTCGGGATTGGTGTCCTAATTTTGTTGGAGTCTCGTAGTCTGTATACTTTGTACACATTGTTATTAATAAAATAAGAGTTATTTTATTTGCATTTACTCATATCCAATAAACAAAAATCCGTGGTTATTGTATGTAAACTTAAGCATGTATATGAGATATACAAATGGATCATGCCTTAAGTAATAACCTAAAAGGTCTGTAGTATAAGGATTAAGGAGGGATACCTTATCCTGGTGACACTACAGATACAACCCGCTTTGTAGAGGTTTACAAGTGTTGTAAACTACTATAGATGGTCTGATCCTAACCATTCATATGGAGACATGCGAGCGAGGGTGTCCTATACAAAGAGTTTGTATAAGACCGGACCACGAGATGATTACTCTCTTTATATAATGCCGTTGATAATTGAGACTTACATCTCACTAAAACAACCATAGGTGACATGACCTTAATCTTGAGTGTTATGGGAACTCCTACCTTTAAAAGCGTTCCTTTGAATAGTATGGGTGAGAGTGTTTAGATTGCCAACTCAACGAGCCTACCTTTTTGGGGATTTGTCTGATTGGGGAGCTGGGAACTCAGTTACACAAAATGAAATTCACTCCTACCCGAAGCAGGAGTAAGTAGACAGATTGCTCCCTTAAAGGCTGATTCTGGGTCTTGAACATAGTGGCCACTGTTGGGATTGGTGTCCTAATTCTCCCAAAGTCTCGTTGTTTGTAATTATACACATTGTTATGAATAAAATAAGTGTTATTTCATTCTAGCGTTTACTCATATCCAATAAACAAAGCTTCATGGTTATTGTATGTAAACTTAAGCATGTAAATGAGATATACAAGTGGATCATGCCTTAACTGATAACCTAAATAGGTATGTAGTATAAGAATTAAGGTGGGATACCTGATCCTGGTGACACTTGGATACGGCTCGCTTTGTAGAGGTTTTCAAGTGTTGTGAACTACTACAGATGGTAGATCCTGACCATTCATGTGGAGACATGTGAGCGGGGGTGTCCTATACAAAGAGTTTGTATAATATTGGACCACGAGATGATTCGTCTCTGTATATAACACCATTGATATTAGAGACTTCCATCTCACCTAAACGACCATAGGTGACATGACCTCAATCTTGAGTGTTTTGGGAAATCCTGCCTTTGAGGACAGTCCTTTGATTAGTATGGGTGAGAGTGGCCAGATTTCCAACTCAACATACCTACCTTTTTGGGGACTTGTCTGATTTGGGAGCTGGGAACTTAGTTGCACAACATGGAATTCACTCCTTCTCCGAAGCAGAGGTAAGTAGATCGATTGCTCCCTTAAGGGCTGATTTCGATTTCATTGTGACAAAATTTCCACACACACATTCTAACATACAGATATGCATTGTAAACACTAATTACTGGCATGCTTTAATAATAAATACAAAAGACCGAGAGAACGTACCATTTGAAGACTATCTTCACAGAAACTTGGTCCAACGTGAACGAACTCCTCTCATTCCTACTCGCCCAGTAAGCAGTCACCTGGTAGCACCACGGTCGTCTACACAATCAACAGCGCACAAACAACAAGCAATCGAGGATGACACCACCATTTGAAGCCCTCAATATTCTCGGAGTGAAAATCCAAAGGGTGAACTTTGATGGAATTGGTAGAGGGGAGGAGGAAAAGTGATCGTGTACTAAACACAAGCAAGTGGGAGAAAATGGAGGACTACTGTCGTCGAGTGTACTTGATCGTTTAGGTTGGGGTACACGATCATATAGGTATAGCTAAGCGATCGTTTAGTTACGCTCGGCGCGCTAAGGGATCGTCTAGCAAAGGTAAGCAATCATTTAAGAAATCACGGGTGATCGTTTAGTTACGCGAGTGTGCGATCGTTTAGGAAGGTGAGCGCTATCGTATGGGCTCTCAACACTAAGCGAACAAAAGCTTTCACACCGTGAGCGAATTTTCGGATCTCTCTTGCAAAATGAAAACAATTTTCATTTTATTCTTCAGTTACAAGAACTGAATTCAACTTCCCACTTTCGCACGAATCCGGAGAAAACTTCGGCCAATTATCTCATAACCGCCTAATTAATTAATTAATTAATATAATCATATTATATTCTTAACCTATAGTTTAATATCATATATCAACTATAGTGTTTTTCTCCTCTACTTAATATAAATCATATTTATATCCAATTTCCTCCAAAATAATGTATCTCATACATTTAGTCAATCATATCATATATAATTAACCATTTCAATTATATCATATATAATCGAACTCCCTCTTGTCAATTTGAACATTTCAAACAGATCCAAAAACTGATTCTCAATTTGTATCCAAGCTACAAAGTTAACCTTATGAACCTATGGCTCGAAGCTCCAACGGTACGTGAATAGCTGACTAAACTCTTTAGCCACGAGATCCACCATCCGTTAACTGCTAGGCATTTCACTAAAGACCAACAGTTGAACTCTTTTTACCATAGATATATTTCTGTGTCCATCGAATATAATCAATCATGAGTACGATAACCCTTCACAGATGCTCATAAGTACAGTTGGGCCAATTTACCGTTTTGCCCCTGTAGTTACATCTCACTTCTCAAGTACCACTGATCCCTCTAATGAACAATACAACATAGTCCAACTATGTGTAAACACCTCTCAAGCCATGAGAAGGTGTGTGGCACCATATCGTTCAAGCCCTGGAATCAACCCTCAAGGGAGCTATCTATCTACTTGCCCCTACTTCGGGGAATGAGTGAATTCCATCTTATGTATCTGAGTTCCTAGCTCCCAAATCAGACGAATCCCCGAAGTGGTAGGTTTGAGTCGGCGGCCTGGCCACTCGCACCCATGCAAATCAAAGGACCGCCCTTAATGGCATAAGTTCCCAACTCATTCAGGATTGAGGTCATGTTATCTATGGTCATCCTAGTGAAGTGAAGTATCTGTCATGAACGTTGTTATATAACGAGACGTTAACACTTCGTGGTCAGGTCTTATACAAACTCTTTGTATAGGACGCCCCAACTCGTATGTCCTCTACACAAATGATCAGGATCAGACCATCTGTGATAAGTTATAACACTTGTAACTATTTCACAAAGCTGAAGGAAATCAAACACGAGGATTTCCATGAGCAACGGAATAGATCATTCTAAATTACAGTCATATATGAACATTACAAATTACAGTCGAAAATAAAACAAATGGTTATGCAATCACTATAGAAATTACAACATGAAAACTACAAATGAACAAGGAGAAATCTCTACGAACATTTGTAGACTCGTCTCCATGCTTCTTGCTCATGAACGCTCGAACACAGCAACCTCGAACACTCGAACAATATGACCGCAACACAGCACGAACACCACGCACTCGAACTCAATGATCGCCTCGGTCACGAACACCCCAACAGCATGAACGTTCTTCACAGAACCTCAACGGCGTCGAGTTGAGTAAGACACAACCAAGAAGGCTACCTTGGTATTCTCGGTGTGAGAATCCAGAGGGTGGGCTCTGTGTGGACTTAGTATGAGGCAGAAGAAGGAGGAAACAACAATCGTGTACACGATTGAACAAGTGGGAGATGGCTGAAACCTATCGTATAGGACGATACCCAATCATTTAGCAAAAGCTAAGCGATCGTCTAGCAAAAGCTGAGCGATCATTTAGCTCATCACTTAATTCTGTGTCTGTTGCTTACAAAACACTACACGATCGTCTAGCTCGCTCAAGCTATCGTTTAGTAAATCTGTATTTACTTGACAACTACCGTGAGATGTTTTTCTGAGAGAGAAAATCTCTAAAATCAATTTTTGACCAAAAATTTAAGAAAATTAGGAAAACAATTTTCCTCTTATCTCACGATTACCATGAACCACTAATAACCTCGCACTCAATGGGTTATTAAAGAAAAGATTTAATCATCCAATAGTTAATATTATTATAAATATAAATGATAATCAATTTATCATACTATATTTATAACCTATAGTTCTAATATTTCATCTCATGAAATATATAAACCACCAAGAACTGATCCTCAACTGAATCTATTCAGCTACCAAGGGAACCTTATAGGCCTGTAGTTCGAAGCTCCAACAGTATGTGAATAACTAACTAAACTTTTTTGTCACAGGATCTACCATCCGTTAACTGCCAAGCACTCCACTAAAGACCGACAACTGAACTCTCCTTACCATAGATATATTATGTGTCCATTTTAACCAATCAGCAATGCGATAACCCTTCACAGATTGCTCGTAAGTACAGCTGGGCTAATAATCGTTATGCCCCTATAGTTACATCTAACTCCTTAAGTACCATTGGTCCCTCTGATGAATATAAGTCATAGTCCTACTATGATTGAGTCCTCTCTTCCAAAGAGAAGTTGTGGCCACTATGTTCAAGCCCCAAAATCTGCCCTTAAGGGAGCAATCTCTCTACTTATCACTGCTTCAGGAAAAGAGTGAATTCCATCTTGTGGATTGAGTTCCCAGCTCCCAGATCAGACAAGTTCCCAAAAAGGTAGGCATGTTGAGTTGGCAATCTAGCCACTCTCACCCATACTAATCAAAGGATCTCCCTCAAAGGCAGGAGTTCCCAAAACACTCAGGATTGAAGTCGTGTCACCTATGGTCGTTTAGGTGAGATGGAAGTCTCTAGTACAACGGCGTTATAAATAGAGTCTAGTCATCTCGTGGTCCAAATCTTATACAAACTCTTTGTATAGGACACCCCCGCTCGCATGTCTTCACATGAATGGTCAGAATCTACCATCTGTAGTAGTTTACAATACTTGCAAACCTCTACAAAGCGGGTCGTATCCGTAGTGTCACCAGGATCAGGTATCCCACCTTAATCCTTATTCTACAGACCTATTTAGGTTATCACAAGGCATGATCCACTTGTATATCACATATACATGCTTAAGATCACATAAGATAACCAAGGAGCTTTGTTTATTGGATATGAGTAAATGCCAAAATTAGATAAAAATTATTTTATTCATCAAACAATGTGTATCTTTAAAAAATAATGAGACTTCAGGAGAATTAGGACACTAATCCGAACAAAAGCGGGCTGCATTCGTAGCGTTACCAGGACAATGTTTTCCTCCTATATCCATATACTACCGACCATTTTGGTTATCACTTAAGACATGATCCACTTGTATGTCACCACATACAGCTTAAGTTACATAAAGATAACCAAGGATTTTAGTTTATTGGTTTATGGTAAAGCAAATAAAACATTCAGATGAGCAAAATCAAGAAGTGAAGTAAATATCATATATTATAAATCACAAGCGTTCGTACAAACTGTTCACAAACTACAGGACACGAGACTTTAGGGCATCAACCCTAACAATCTCCCACTTGTCCTAAAGCGAAGTGGGATGTACAAAAATAAGTACAAAACAATAAACTAGGGCATAAATCCCAGTACAAGAAAATCTCCCACTTGCCCTAGTCCAACCGCAGGCGGTCCTGTAGACCAATGCTCTGAAAGTGCCCTCAAACACTGTAGCCGTGAGAGCCTTCATAAACGGGTCAGCAACATTATGCTCTGAAGCGATCTTCGTGACGATCACGTCCTCTCCATGCACTATCTCGCAGATCAGTTGATACTTCCACTCTATGTGTTTGTCGCGCCTGTGACTTCTAGGCTCCTTGGAGTCGCCACAGTCACACTATTGTCACAATAGAGGGTGATTGGCCTAGACATATTTGGAACAACTTCTAGTTCTGTCAAGAACTTTTTGAGCCAGACGGCCGCCTTAGCAGCTTCGCAAGCCAATATTTACTCCGCCTCCATAGTAGAGTCGGTGATGCACCCTTGCTTAGTGCTTCGCCATACTACAACTCCTCTGTTAAGAGTAAAGACTGACTCTCACATGGACTTGCAAGAGTCCCTATCAGTCTGAAAGTCAGAATCTGTGTATCTACTAAGGATCAAATCCCTAGATTAATACACGAGCATGTAGTCCCTCGTTCTACGAAGATACTCGAGGATGTACTTCACTACAGTCTAATGACCCTGGCCTGGGTTAGATTGATACCTACTAACTATGCCCACAGCGTAGCAAATGTCTAGTCGAGTACAGAGCATCACGTACATCAAACTGCCAACGGTAGACGCATATGGGACCCGTCTCATTTCCTCAACCTCTTAAGGCGTCTTAGGACACATGTCCTTAGACAAAGTGACTCCATGCCTGAATGACAATAGGATCTTCTTGGTGTCCTGTATTGAGTACTTGAGCAATATCTTGTCAATGTATGATGCCTGAGTTAGTGTTAGGACTTTGTTTTTACGATCCCGAAAGATCTGTATGCCAAGAAAAAACTAAGCCTCTCCCAAATCTTTCATTTGGAATTGGGTCGCTAGCCAGTTCTTAACTAAAGTCAGTAGACCTCCATCATTCCCAATGAGTAGTATATCGTCTACATACAACACTAAGAAAACTACTGAAGCGTTGACGATCTTCTTGTAGACACAAGGTTCATCAACGTTCTGGTCAAAGCCATACACTTGATCGCAGTATCAAACCATATGTTCCAAGATCGAGACGCCTATTTCAGCCCATAAATAGACCGATTCAGCTTGCAAAATTTTTGCTCTTGACCTTGGGCTATGAATCCCTCGGGTTGCACCATATAAATGGTCTTCTTAAGATTGCTATTCAGAAAGGCCGTCTTGATATCCATTTGCCAGATCTCATAATTATAATAAGCTACGATGGACAGGAGGAGGCAGATCGACTTCAACATGGCAACAGGTGAGAAAGTCTCCTCATAGTCGACTCCCTCTACCTGGGTATAACCCTTTGCCACAAGTCGAGCCTTGAAGGTTTGCACCTTCCCATCAACACCCTATTTGTGCTTGTAGATCTATTTACATCCTATAGTTCTTACCCCATCAGGCTGATCTACAAGATCCCATACTGAGTTGAAATACATTGACTCCATCCCGAGATCCATGGTCTTGACCCATTCATCCCGATCAACATCCTCCATTGCCTTCTGCTAAGACAACGGATCCTCAATATCACCATCTGCTACCATAGCAAGGATTTCTGTGAAACTTAGATACCGAATGGGCAGGTTTGCAACCCTCCCACTACATCGAGGTTCTCTCGACTATTGAGGTGTAACCGACCTACTAGATGAACTATCATCAAAACTCTTTCTAATGAAGCATGTCCTTGAACAACTCTTCGTGTAGTTTCAGTAGTTTCATTGGAAAGCTCACGCAACAAGACTTTACTATGTGGACTGTGCTCTCTTATATGATCCTACTCCAGGAAAGTAGCATTCGTGGAAACAAACACCCTATTTTCCGACGGATCATAAAAATAACCCCCTCGTCTATCTTTGAGGTAGCCTACAAAGAGGCATAACCTTGACCGTGGTTCGACCTTATTGGGATTTGCCTCAAGCACATGTGCAGGGCAACCCTAAATGTAGAAGTGACGTAAACTAGCTTTATGCCCATTTCACACCTCTAAAGGTGTTCTCGCAACACTCTTGGAAGGAACACAGTTGAAGATGTAAGTCGTAGTCTCCACTGTGAAACCCCAAAATGAGTCCAGTAAGAAAGTGTAACTCATTATCAAACAAACCATGTCCAACAAGGTTCTATTTCTCCTCTCCGCTACACTATTTTGTTGAGGTGTACTCGACGGTGAGAGTTGGGAAATGATGCCATGGTCTATCAAGTAGTCCTGGAATGCTGAGTTCAAAAACTTTCCACCTCGATCCGATCAAAGTGTTTTAATCTGTCTATCCAATGCGTTTTCAACTTCAGCCTTGACCTCTTTGAACTTTTCAAAGGATTCAGACTTCTATTGCATCAGATAAACATACCCATACCTAGAGTAATCATCAATAAAACTGATAAAATACTCATAGCCACCTCGGGCTCGCACATTCATATGACCACCAAGGTTAGAATGTACTAACTCAAGAGACTCATTGGCTCGATAACCTTTTCTAGTAAAAGGTCTTTTAGTCATCTTCCCCTCAAGGCAAGATTCGCACACTAGTAAAGAATTTTCTTCTAACTCACTTAGAAGTCCATTCTTTACCAATCTCTCAATCCTATTGAGATTGATGTGTCCTAATCGAAGGTGCCAAAGTTGGATATTTTCTTTTGAAGAAATTTGTTGACGTTTAGATTGAGTTACGAAAATTTTAAACAACTCTGTGTTATGGAGGGAACTTAAGGCTAACGGCCTTAGCACATACAAGTTACTTTCCAGATAAGTTGTACAAATTTGAACACCATCTTTATGAATAAACACTTTATCCACATTAAAAGAAAGCGTATATTTATATTGTAACAGACACTTTACAGAAATAAGGTTCCTCTTAAGTTCAGGAACAACATATACATCGTTTAAAACTAGAAACCTATTCTGTAAAGATAACTAGATGCCTCCCACTACCACAGCTGAGACGATGTGTCCGGTGCCTACTCGCATCGTCATCTCACCAGCCTCCAGTTGTCGCCAGGATCTAATCCCCTAAAAAGAAGAACAAACGTGATTATTGATGCCCAAATCAATTATCCAGACAGAATCATCATTCCTCACTAAATACGTTTCTAGTACAAGTAAATCATATTTAGTGTTATCTGCCTTGCTAGCCTTCCTTTCCTTCAGCCAGCGAGGACAATTCCTCTTCCAGTGTTCATCCTGATTGCAGTGGAAAAATTTTCCCTTTTCAACTGCCGACAGACGCCTTCTTGGGGTGACAAGTGGCGAGTTAGCAGGCACTTTCCCTTTGCCCTTACCACTCTTCTTCTTCTTCTCCTTTGCAGAGTTAAAAGTAGAAGGTGCAGACTTTGTTTCTATGGTCGAACCTCGATGAAACGTCCTAGAGGATGAAGCAACATTTGCCTCAGCCTTTTTCCTCTCTTTACTTTTCAGTAAATATTGTTATGTCTGCAACTCGTTGAGGAGTTGTAAGGTTGTATTTCACTTTGTTAAGAATCACATTGCTAACAAAGTGTAGAAAGCTCTCCGAAAAAGAATGCAGGATTATGTTAACCTGACTGCTCTCATCGATAGTAGACCCATTCAACTCTGCCACATTGAAGTGGACCATCATGTTAAGCACACGTTCATGAACATATGTGCCTTCCTCCATTTTAGAGTTGAATATGTATTTAAGAGCCACATGCTTGAGCTGTTCAGACTGTTGTCCAAACAATCCCCACAGGGACTCCATGATCTCACGCACTAAGACCATAGGCTCATGCTTCTTGGCCAACACATCATTAAGACTTGCCAAGATATAGGCCTAGGCCTTCTCATTTGCCCGTGTCCATCGCTCATATGCCTCCCGAACATTTTGAGCGACATTAGAAGCTGGAATAGGAGGACAGGCCTCAGTAAGAGCAAACATGAGATCCTCGATGATTAATATAGTCGTGATCATATGTTTCCATGTTGAAAAATTGTCGCTAGTAAGTTTCTTGGCACTAAGCAAAGCTAACATGGCTATAGCCATTTTCAAAAACTTGTTGCTGAAAAACGAACAAACTTGTATAAGATTTTGCTAAACCACATCTTAACCAATTAATTTTAGCAAAACAGTTTCAAGTACCCTAAGTGTTTAAGACTTCTATTTTGCAATGATGCTCTAGCGAGGCAGGACAAACGTCACCGGTGGGGCGATCAGATGCCCCTTCACTGGGATGAGACCTTCTCAACCATTAGGCAGAACCAACTCTTGGAACTGAACCTAACAACCACCATTTATTTGGTCTAGAACTGTTAACCCTTAACAGCTCCGATAAGTGTGACCTCTCGCTTTCGACGCCAGAGTCCCGCCCTAATGAGCCTACCGTAGGGAAGAAGCAGATTAGGACAATAGACTAAGTAACCTTATCCTCTTATAGAATATCAAATAAAGAAACGCGCAAAAATGCCATCCTATAGGAGGACACTCTCAGGGTGCCTCGAGGCGATGCACAGAAACTTTATTCAAGCCAACGAGGGAGACCGTAGGATATGCTATCGCACTTCCCACTCCCACTTACTATGAACACTCTCTCCATCCACCTTGATATTGATCTACTCAAACACCATCCTTTAGGGGGACACTCCCAAGGTGCCGCGAGGCCGAGGGTAGATCTCACAGTGTGGACTATATGGGAGAAAATTGAGAGGTTTAAATGAGGCATCATATGCCCCAAGTACCTCCCACTGAATGTTCTACCTAAGGGTTCATTAACCTAGAATATTCGGCTATTGATTTTAGTCTAAGTCATCTTTTTAAGTCAGCTTATAAATTACTTTTGTCTATGAAAGAACAAGTTCAAATAGTCACATCTGAACACTTTATGGATTGTCCTTAACTTGAATGCATGCATCAAATCTATCTAATTCACCTTTCCAGGTAGGGGTGTTATGTTTCCGTCAACTTAAATATGAAGGAACACTTAAACAAGAGTATCCATGAGCGGAAGCGGATCTTTCTGATTTCATTGTGACAGAATTACCATACATGCATTCTAACATACAAATATGAATTGTAAACACTAATTACTGGCATGCTTTAACAAATAAATACAAAAGACCGAGAGACTTACCAGTTGGAGACAGGCTTCATAGGAACTTGGTCCAACGGGAATAAACTCCTCTCGTTCTTACTCGTCCAATAAGCAGTCGCCTAGCAGAACCATGGTCGTCTACACGATCAGCAGTGTACGAACAAACAGCAACCAGGGACGACACCATAACTCGAAGCCTTCGGTATTCTCGGAGTGAGAATCCAAAGGGTGGACTTTGATAGAATTGGTAGAGGGGAGGAGGAAAAATGATCATGTAGTATGAACAAGCAAGTGGGAGAAAGGAGAAGACTATCATATAGTCAGGTGCTTGTCCTTTAGGTCGAGGTACACAATCGTGTAGGTTTAGCTAAGCGATCGTTTAGTTCTGCACAGCACGCTAAGGATTGAGGCCGTTCGTGACCTTGTTGATCGTTGTATTCGTGGTCGTGTTGATCGTGTAGTGTAGCGCTCGTATTGTTCAAGCGTTTGGGTTGTAGTTTTGTTATGTTCGAGTATTCGTGATCAAGGGAATTTCAAGATGAGTCTTCAAAGGTATGGTTAATTCTTTCCTTTGATCTATAGTAAAGCATGTTATAATTTCGCTTTATGCATGACCGTATGTTTTCGTTTGTGAATGTGATTGTTAATGTTCATATACGATTGAAATTTGGAACGATCCTTCCGCTGCTCATGGAAATCCTCATGTTCTGATTTCCTTCAATTAGGATCAGAGTCAGGTTGTTCTGATATTTCAAATTTCACTTTTGTTTTGAACTTCTTTTACAGTCGTGGTGGGTTTTTTTGCATTGTGTTTAATTGTTAAATGCATTTGTGGATGAAGTTGATGAATGTTTTTAAGTTTAATTGCCTCTGTTTAAAACTTTCTTTAAATTACAAAGTGCTAATTTGTAAGGGCCCCTGTGTTTTTGGCATAATTAACATGCTATCGAGTCTGTAATTCAAAGTGTTTGAGTTAGTCGAGTCGTTCGCGATGAAGTTTCGAAGCATGGAGATGCGGTTCTCAGCGAAGAAGAATACCAAGGGTTGGTCATGTCATGTAGCCTTAGGTAAACGATCATTGGGATTTCACTTAATGATCGTGTAGATTTTTCTATGCGATCGGGCAGTATTTACTAAACGATCGTTTAGCTAATGCTAAACAATGGGGTAAATCGTTTACTCTATCGTGTAGCTTTGGGTACCCGATAGCGGAGATGCAGGAGGTAGATGATCGTAGTGGGAGCATTTGATGCTCATCGTTTAGAAGAAGGCGCGTGCTAGACGATCGTGTAGTTAGCATGCTCATCACATAGTCACTGACTATACAATCACGCGGTATATGATACAAAGGCACTCGCTCAGCGATGGTGCGTCACCGCTTCGTTGTCGTTTAGATGATCGTATAAAGTTTGTGTTATGTGAAGCGCGCTACACGATTACGTACCTCGTGCTTCATCACATAGTAAAAGGTACACGATTATTGCTAGACGATCGTTTAGCTCTAGGAGCGTTGGTAAACGATTGAGCAAAGTGCTTGTTCTTTCGTGTAGACGATCACGGGGAAGTTTGGTACACGATCAGTGGAGATGGGTTGCTTCGTCCAGACAATTCAAGACCCAGTTCACCTATTTGAACCAGAGACTCCTTGATTTTGTAATAGTTAGCTTGTTTTTTTGAGGATTTGAGGCAATTTTTCCCAGTTTATCAACATTTGTTTATTATACATGTGATGTATGGTGTTTATATGGAAAAGTGTTTGACATATAGATTAGAAACCCACCTTAGGTTGTGCAATTATTCATGCATCATGTATTATAAGAGTTATAATATTGCATGAAGAAATTACATGAAAGCATGTGCATGCATCATGAAATATAAGAGTTATATTTATGCGTGCAATGAGCATTATCATGCATCATCTTTATATTATAAGCATTATAGTATAAGGGTGTATGGAAGCATATTTTGCTTGACTCGTTGCTTGTCTATATAAATGTTATATAAAAAGATAGCAATGAATGAAAAATGCATTGAGCATGACACTTAGGCTGTTTGTAAACGTTATGAATGTCTTTCATGTGTCTACTTTGCGTTGTGGTTTTGGTTGTTTCTGTTTATAAGTGTTATAAAGGAAATTAGAACTAAAATCGATAAAAAAAGAGTTGCATGCGGACTTAGGGAGAACTCATGTTTTTAAAAGGGTTTTAAAATTGGATTGAGATAGACCTAAGTTCAAAGGTTCTAATAAGATTAGTAACCAGCTTAACCTTTTAAAATCAGTTTAATAGGATTAAATTGATTGGCACAAAAGATTAAAATTGTATTAAATCTATCTATAAGGGACCTTTTATCTAAGGCGAGTTCTTTCTAGGTTGGGGTACTTAAGCTGATGAAAACGGAACACCCTTATTTGGGAACCTACTTGGAAAGGTGAATTAGACAGATTTTTTGTAAGCATGCGACAGTTGGTCAAAGACTCCGTTAAAGAGTTTAATGGATGATGATCAAAAGTTGTTTAACTATCAAAGGTAAAAGTTACCCTTGGGCAAACCTAAAAAAGTCACTTAGTTAAAATTCTTAGCTGTGTTTTTTGTAAGTGCACTAAACCCTAGGTTATAAAATGCTCAATGAGAGGAAGAGATGTATCTGAAATGTCAATGATTTCACTCACGTTTCTCTCTAAATTTTCACGCCGTAAGATTCATGCTTGGCCTCGTGGTACCTATTCGTTGCTATCGTAATTCGAGCAAGGAGTGTATTGTATAAAATAATTTGGAAAAATAAGTATGAATGATGCGCTGGTACTTTGATGCGTTGATGCGTTAGAGATGTGCAACAGAACGCGTGACACTCCTCTATTGACGTTCAAGTTTTCCCAAATCAGACCCAAGTATAAATCCAATATAGGTTCTTGGTAAGTCCAGGGTCAAACTCAAGGATTCAGATTAAGCTAACGTAGACCTTGCGTTGTAACTATTGTAGGGATATCCTAAATGTATGGCGAAATGTGTTATATACACTAAGGTGTTGTATGTGTGCAAGAAGATATAAAAGGGTTGAGTAGAGAATGATGAGTCGTGTGGAAATGAATTTTAATGCAAGTGGTATGCGTCGATCTAAGATGGATGTACACGAACTAGAATGTGATGAATGAGATAATTTTTTTTATCTTGGTTTATGTGTTAGACTCTATTCGACACTTCTCAATGCGAATGACATAAAAAACCTATCTCTAGGATGCATGCATCAAACACAAGATGCAATAAATACCAGTAAGTCTATCTCTAGATGTACTAGGCGTTCTACTTGATGCTGGCTTATTTATTCTCTCGAATAGTCTAAGCTAAAGATGCTTTCACCACTTTTAATTGGCTTAAGCGTTTGAAATGAAATTTTGCATGAAGTGATGCATCCAACATAAACAAGAAATAAACAATGGAAAAGTGTGATAGATCAAATATGTGAATTTATAAAGAAACAGATTGTCTTTACAAAAGCAATACTTAATCAGATGAAAGGATGAAAGCAATAAATAAGATGAAAGGAAATGAGTCAAGCCGTAGAGTACAATCTCTTGTCCTCTTTGGCTCAATTCTAGTTGTGTACAATCACTTGTATAAGAATTGGATGAAGTGTCTCTCTTAAGCTCGGCTTCCTCCGTCCTTGATCGGCGGAGATGGTGGTTCTCTTCCCTTCTGCTCTTCTTGGCCCCACAACATAGCTCTAAAGATCTAAAACTACGACTAAGCTAATACTGACATTGAGAACTTGAAATTTTCTAAACTTCAAACTCTGTAGGGATTTCTTTTATTTATAAGCATTGGTCTTCTCCAGCTTGATGATGGACAGCATTAAAGTCCATGCCCTGGTCAGCCGCCTGACACTCAGATGCTTTTCAGACGCTGCCTACTGCAAGTGCCCATGCTTGCAAGTGGTAATTTGACACAAACAGCCTGAATCAATGAATCTTCCTTGCGTTGAATCCCTTTGACGCATGGCCCATGCGTTAGACTTTGCCTGTGACACTTCTTAATCATGTGTTAGCCTCTTGTTGAAATCCTGCAATATAATGCGTTAGTGTCGCAGTACTTTAGTAATAAACATTCTTTTGCATGAGTTTGCTAATGTTTGAGTAATTCCATGCGTTTCTTCTAAAACTGAGGAGAATTTATCATTAAAAACCTTAATTGTTCCAACTTAAGAGCCACAATAACTTGTATTTCTACAAGTTATCACCACCCCTAATATTGAACAATGCTTGTCCTCAAGCATTCAATAAATAATTCTTTGTTATCTCCCTTGTCTTTAGTGTGCAGTGTTCACCTCTCATCATATTCAATTATAAGCTTGAGACAAGAGTTTGGAAAATGTAACGCAGGTTGATTCTTTTCTAAAATGAATAATGTTTTATTTCAAGTGCAGCAAGCTTTTTGTTAACAACTCCTTTCGTTTCTCAAAACATTCCCGTTTTTTTCTAAACCAGCAATGCATTAGATTCTTTTTTAAATAAATGCTGAAAAAAATATGAATTTTCAATTACCCATGTGTTGTTTCAAGTGTCCCACTTTCGTTTTGGCTTGCCCCCACGGGTGTCATGCGAGCATCCAACTACGGGTGGAGCCCTTCACAACTAAACTCATATCTAATATTCATGCGTTTCAAGATACAACTTCTTTAAACTAGATAGAGAAGTTTTTTGGGACGCATTGGTCTAAGAGACTTAACTTCGTTTTGGCTTGCCCCCATGGGTGTCATGCGAGTATCTAACAACGGCTAAGTGCCTGTTCCAACTTTTTAACTCATGCCACTTTGACGTTTTTCATTTAGAGTAATGACAAAGGAGTTACATTTAACATTTTTCTATTTTGTTTCCTTTCTTTTTGATGTACTCGGTTAATGCATCTTAAATAGGATTTCCCTCATCCCCAAATTTGGAGAATAGCTAAATCATCATTGCTAAAAGAGAAACAAAATTTTGAAAAGGCTTTGAGAGTTTCGAAAGGAGTTTTGATTCAAGGCTTGCGTGCGTTAGAAAGAAAACATGTAGTCTTTTTAGAGAAGTTCGGGCTTTGTTGATTTTCCTAACGCCTACTCTATACTTATAAATTTCATATTGTTAATATCATTGAGGTAAAGCAAAGCACAAGACTAGAAAATAGCTAAAGAACAAAAAAAACATGCTAAGGTCAAACGCAAGGAAAAAATGTTAGAAGTTTTCTTTCATTTTCATTAGTTAACATGGAATAAACAAACAAGGCAAATACAAAAGATCATCAAATAAAGCAAAGTACAAAATAACAACACCCCAAAACTTCTTGTGCTGGCACGTCGTCCCTGCGTTCTTCTGCAGGGTCTTCATCCATAAAGCGCAGAGGGTTTCTAAGATGAGTAGGTAGTGGTGGCAGGGCAAACATTCTGACCAAGGCCTAATTAATGTACTGCATTGTGTAAACTTGGTCTTGCATTATTTTCTTTTTGCTACCATAAGTAATCCCTTAGAACCTTATTTTTTTTGTTAAAGACCTTCAATGGACGCGGTCAATGGTCTGAGTTGATCACTAATGAAAGTTTTCAACTCCTTAATGTCAGTGTTGCATTGTGGCAGTGCTGGCTCTTCACTTCTTTCAACTAGGTCTTCAAAATTTCCTGCGTTACTCGACTCTAACCCAGTTGGTTCAAAAATGACTGGAGGAGGCACAAAAGTGGGAATTGGAATTGGTGAGGGCAAAAGAAGGGGACAAGGGATGTCTTGATCTACATCGGTAGGCTCTTGGTGCGTTGGATCAAGACTCCCTTCTTACGGGGCCACTGGTGAGTTTTGGAGAGTGAGGTTTAGGTCTGGCCGCGCTTCTTCATCTGTAAATGCAAGCTCTGCTTCCTAATCTTCATTCTCTGAAGCTTCATCGATGTGTTCAATTATCTGGACGCGTCTTCTTTTGGGGGTGCATTTGGAAGATCAAGGTCTGGCTGCCACTTCTTTGCGAGGTAGGGCAGGCTGATGCGG
Organism: Benincasa hispida; assembly: GCF_027475165.1. NCBI lineage: Eukaryota > Viridiplantae > Streptophyta > Magnoliopsida > Cucurbitales > Cucurbitaceae > Benincasa > Benincasa hispida. The sequence goes on from NC_143486.1 coordinate 79,245,297, forward strand.
CGAACCGCGAAGCAAACGCCTGATTAACTTGATGTCCATCAGACCGTCAATCTCCTCATAATTATCCCCTAGAGGGATGTCCCCACGTTCATACAGTGCGCAGATCAGCCAAGGAAAATAAAGTTGTCCTCGTGGTTTGGTTTTGATGGCTTTGATCTGATCCCTTATTATTTTCCCTACATCTAGAGGGATGCACTGCATGATATAGTAAGTAGCCAAGATGCGTTCTTTTGACAATGTCTCATCATGCGTTGTAGGCATGATGCTTTTCTTAATCAAATAATACCACAAGTTTGTGTCTGGCTTTAGGGTCCTGGAAGCTAACATCTATGCTCCATTTCTTGACGTTTGCCATTTGCTTCCAGGCTTGGCTACCACTCTTAACGCATCTTCAACTTGGCTCGGAGTTGGTTGTTCCAAGATGCGGGTGCCTTATGCGTCCGGGTTACTTTTGATATTGAACACTTCATTAATCTTATCGGCTAAGAAGCGCACCAATTCCCCATCAACAAATGTTGTACTTTTCTCCATGTCGAACTCACTACTGTAAAACTGGCAGACAAGGTTGGGCAAAATTCTTGTATGCCCAATGCATAGCTGACCCCGACCCATTGCTTCCACGGTTTCAGTTATGTATGCTGGCAAAGGGTTGCGTTCGGGAAAGAAGCCCTTCTCTGTAATAATGTCACTGAATTGTCGCTTCCTTCCTGTGGTCTTTTTAGGTAACACATTGGTTACCTTCCGCTTGCCCGCCTCATGTTCCTTGGCTTCCCGTGCCAGCTCCCTTAATTCGTTTTCCAATTCCCTTTGGAGAGCTGACTTTCTTCGCCTCTGCCTTGCGGGTTGATATTGTTCCAATTCCTTCTCTAACGCATTATGCCTTGAGCAACTCCCACGCGTTGCACCCTCAGGATCGGATGCGGACTGCTTTTCTTCCTCCTCAAGAATTAATTTTCTTTTTCTCATCACTCTCTTTGCTTTTGATGGACCTTCATTCGCGTCAGTTTGGCGAGATTGTGACGCATCTGGGTGAACTTCCCTTTCTTCATCTTCTTCATCTTCTTCTTCTAACTCAGCTTCGAGCATCATTGTATACCGCTCTGCATCATCCATTTCAAGTGATGCATTGGGTGGGTCGGAACGCATCACTTGTTCTTTTTCTGGCCTTGATTCAGACTTGCCAAGATTGCTCCGAACACTTTTTGCTCGTCCCTCCGAGCCAATTCCACTAGTTCTTCGAGGTTTCACTCTGATGCAGGACTATCAGAGCTAGGCCTTGATGGAGTGAATGGTAGGGTGCCTGATGAGGTATGCGGCGACCTAGAGGATGAAATGATGATGGGTGAACGCGGCGGTTGGCTGGATGCGTCTGCTTCAATTGGGTAGATGGTGGCCAAGGGTTGTATGGACAGTGGAGGAGGTGGACGTACTATGGGCGATGGTGCGTTATGGAAGTAAGAAGGGATGGGGTCATGCGTCGCACCTATCAGAGTGATATTCGGGATGAATGGTGGTGGGGCAGGTTTGGTGTAAGGTTTCTTGGCAGCCGTAGATGACGAAGGGCGTTGCTGCCTTGGTTTTGAGGGGGTTTTAGGTTTTTGTTTTGCGATGGTTTTAGGCTTATGGGTGGTTTTAGAGGAAGGGTTTGTGGTGGCTTTGATGGGTTTCGACCAAGATGGTCGCTAGGAAGTAGAAGAGGGCCAGCCGTGCAGAGGCTTGGTCAAAATGGTGGTTTTTGTGGTCTGGCGAGGGCTTGGAGAAGGTGATGTTGAAACAGACGATGAAAAGAAAGAGATTATCGGCGACACATCTCCGAAGCTCATTGATTGGTTTTGACTATCAGACGCTGAAGACATTGTTGTCGAAGAGTGACCGGAGAAATGCGCTTGATCGAACGGTGGTGAAGGCGATGGCGCTAGGGTTTTTTTTCTTTTCTTTCGAAGATAGCTTGAAGACGATGGAAGAAGAAGAAAATGAAGAGTTACGACTTTTATAGGTCTGGGGAGAGAGAGTGGTGACGTCAGGCAGAGACTAACGTCTGCATTTAATGCGAAGTCGAAAGGACGTGCCTTGGGCTTCCAAGCACTCGAGTGTTTTCATTTTCAAGACGCGTCCTTTCGACTTAGGCCATGAGTTAGACTTAAGTCTAATGTGTCCGTTTATTCCCATCCCGATTATACACAACTTTTTTTTATTATTTTATTTAAAACAAGTAAATCTCTAACTACGAAGGCAATAACATTCAACAATCAATCTTAAAATGCAAAAATAGGTAAACAAAGTAAATTCAAACGCAGTGATAAAAATACATAATGCAAAAGGAATGAGGAAAGAGGAAGCATCCCTAGAATATGTGTCGATGTGAACGCAGGGATGCTTCGACGCAAGCCTCAGTTGGCTTCGCGTAATACGAGAGATGACTTTTGTTGTTCTATGCCATCTTCAAAGTAGGGCTTCACTCTTTGCCCATTTACTTTGAACGCAATTGTGCCATTTTCCCGCGTTAATTCTACTACTCAGTGAGGAAAGATTGTTTTTATAATGAATGGTCCTGACCACCTTGACTTTAATTTTCCTGGGGACAAACGCAATTGTGAATTGAATAATAAAACTTTTTTTACCAACAATAAACTCTTTCTTACTAATGCCTTGGTCATGCCAACATTTGGTCTTCTCCTTGCAGAGCTTGTTGTTCTCATATCCTTTCAATCGCCACTCTTCAAGCTCATTGAGCTGAAGTTTGTGTTGTTCGCCTGCGGCGTCCAAGTTTAAATTCAGCTTCTTTACTGCCCAGAAAGCTTTGTTCTCCAACTCTAGGGGTAAGTGACAAGCTTTTCTAAATACTAAAGAGTATGGAGACATACATATGGGGGTCTTGTAAGCAGTCCTGTAGGCCCAGAGTGCTTCATCCAGCCTCTGTGCCCTGTCTTTCCGCGATGCGTTGACAACTTTTTCCAGTATTGATTTTATTTCCCGATTTGATAACTTAGCTTGACCGTTCGTTTGTGGGTGGTATGCAATAGCTATCTTATGCCTGACATTATATTTAGCAAGTAATTTAGAAATGATGTGGTTAATGAAATGTGTACATTCGTCACTTATCAGGGCTCTTGGCGTTCCAAAGCGTGTGAAAATGCTCCTGGTAAGAAACTTAGAAACAGTCGACGCATCATTTCTGGCACAAGCTACTGCTTCCACCCACTTTGATACGTAATCTACTGTAAGCAGGATATATTGTTATTCGCAGGACAGGGGAAAAGGTCCCATAAAATCAATGCCTCAGACATCAAATAATTCAACTTCAAGAATATTGTTTAGGGGCATTGCGTCCCTTGATGAGATATTCCTGGTGCGTTGGCAAGGGTCACACTTGCGAACATACTCCCTTGCATCTTTGAAGAGGGTGGGTCAGAAGTATTCGCTTTGAAGAATCTTCGCAGCGATTCTTTGCCCTCAAAAATGCCCTCCGTAATGAGAGTCATGAAACTTAGCCAGTATGTTTTGTGTCTCTTCCTCCGGAATGCATCAACGCATGATGGAGTCGGGGTCTTGTTTATAGAGAAACGGTTCATCCCAAAAATAAAATTTGCTGTCGTGTACTAACCATTTCTTCTGCTGAGAGTTGAAGTTTTCAGGGAATTGTTTGGTAGTTAAGTAATTAACTATGTCTGCATACCAAGGTTCCCTACCTTCAACTCTGAACAAGCTTTCATCAGGAAATGAATTTTTGATTTCATTTTCTTGGTCTTGTATTTCCTGATTTTCTAATCTGGACAGGTGGTCAGCCACTTGATTCTCAGCCCCCTTTCTGTCCTGAATATCGATGTCAAATTCCTGCAATAGCAACACCCATCTTATAAATCTTGGTTTCGCGTCCTTTTTACTCATCAGGAACTTTATGGCTGAGTGATCTGTATAGATGGTTGCTTACGCACCAACTAAATAAGATCTAAACTTCTCGATGCCAACACTGCAGCCAACATTTCTTTTTCTGTGGTTGTGTAGTGTTCCTAAGAGTCATTTAGTGTCTTGGACGCATAAGAGATGGGTGTATCAAATTTCCTTTCTTCTGCCCCAACATTGTACCTACTGCAACATCGCTTGCATCGCACATGAGAATGAAATGTTGCGTCCAATCTGGTGCTATTAGTACCGGAGTTTTAGTCAACGCATATTTCAGTGTTTCAAACGCTCGCAGCAGTCGTCATTGAATTCGTAGGGCCGGTTCGCTTCTAATGATGCACTCAGAGGTCGCACAATTTGAGAAAATCCTCTAATGAACCTTCGGTAGAAGCCAGCATGTCCTAGAAAACTTCGTAGAGCTTTTACATTTGATGGTGGTGGAAGTTTAGCTATGACATCTATCTTGACTTCATCAACTTCCAACCCAGCTTTAGATACTTTGTGGCCCAAAACAGTTCCTTCAGTCACCATGAAGTGACATTTTTCCCAATTCAGCACAAGATTTGTTTTCTCGTATCGAGCGAGGACAACCTCCAAGTTATCTAAGCATGATTGGAACGAGTCTCCATAGACTGAAAAATCGTCCATGAAGACTTCAACGATCTTTTCCAAGAAGTCAGAGAAAATTGCCATCATACACCTTTGGAATGTTCTAGGTCGTTGCATAGCCCAAAGGGTATGCGCCTGAATGCGAACGTTCCAAAGGGACAAGTGAATGTTGTCTTTTTCTGATCTTTTGGGTCAATTAAAATTTGGTTATAACTAGAGTATCCATCAAGGAAACAATAAAAATCTTTTCCAGCCAGTCTGTCAAGCATTTGGTCAATGAAGGGAAGGGGGAAGTGGTCCTTCTTGGTTGTCGTGTTGAGCTGCCTATAGTCCATACAGATGCACCAGCCCATGATAGTTCTCCAAGGGATGAGCTCATTATTGCTATCTACTATCATTGTTGTTCCCCCTTTCTTGGAAACGTATTGGACTAGGCTTACCTAGCTGCTGTCGGATATAGGATAGATTACTTCTGCGTCCAACCATTTTAAGATTTCTTTCTTGACCACTTTCTTCATTATAGGGTTTAACCTTCGTTGAGGCTCAATCGATCCCGTCTTCCCTTCTTCCAGCCTAATTTTATGCATGCAATAAGATGGACTGATGCCACGGATGTCCGCTAGCGTCTAACCTATTGCACGCATGTGCTTTTGCAGCATCTGCAAAAGAGAATGTTCATTAGGCTCGGTAAGATTCGCGGAAATAATTATAGGTAAGGTTTTCTTTGTTCCAAGGAAAGCATATTTAAGGTGACTAGGTAACGGTTTCAGCTCAAGTTCTGGTGGTTCCTCTAGTGATGGATGCGTTGGTTTCGTCCGCCGCTCACTCATACTTGGCGGCTCTGGTTTTTTCATGTTTTCCTCCAACGCGAGGACCTCGCAAACTTGGGTCAATTCTTCTTCAGGCAACTCTATTCTGTTCAGTTGACATTCTTGACTATCCGAGAATTTAATGCGTTTAACACATTAAACTTCACTTCCTGATTGTCTACGTGCATCGTCAATTCTCCCTTATGCACGTCTATTAAAACTTTTTCAGTGGCTAGAAAGGGGCGTCCAAGAATAATTGGTACATCCCTATCTGCTTCATAGTCCAAGATGATAAAATCCACTGGGAATATGAAGTTGTCAACTTTTACCAGAACGTCTTCATTCTTTCCTTCAGGGTACTTGATTATTCTGTCAGCGAGTTAAAGAGTAACAGAAGTGGGTTGTGCTTCACCAATTCCCAATTTCTTGAAGATTGACAATGGCATGAGATTAATGCTTGCTCCCAAATCACACAACACATGTCCCACATCCAACCCTTCGATTGAGCACGGGACTGTGAAGCTTCCTGGGTTCTTCTATTTCTTGGGTAGTCTGTTGCTTACTAACGCATTGCACTCCTGCATTAGTGCAATTACCTCCGTCTCGCTGACTCTCCTTTTCTTTGTCAAAATATCCTTAAAAATTTGACATATTTTGGCATTTGCTCCAAGGCTTCTAAAAGTGGAATATTGATGTGCAATTGCCTCAGGAGTTCAAGAAAACGCTTAAATTTTTGTTCATCATTCTTCTTCATCAAGCGTCTAGTGAATGGTGCATTCAGCGGCACCACAAGTTTTCCCCGTTAGACGTGCTTGGCTCTGAATGGCTCGTGGATTCAGGCATTCTTTCTTTTTATCATCTAATGCCATTGGGCGTGTGTTGAGTTCTTTTGAAGGATGGTTGTTTCTTGGATTCATGGTTCTTTCTTCAAGAGCTTTGCCACTTCGCAATGTCACTGCGTGACATTGCTCCTTTCCATTGTTATTCTCCGGGGTTTCAGTGTTGCTAGGCAAGACTTCAGGCTATCGATTCTTCAATTCACTCGTTATTTGCCCCACCTGTATCTCTAGGTTTCTGATAGACGACGCCTGACTTTTCAGCAATGCCTCATTCTGGACGACATACTCCTTTAATAGGTTTTCAAGCGGAGATGCTGAGCTCGACGCCTGACCTCCTCTATTAAAGGACTGTTGGTGCGGCTGATGCGTTGGCTGGAATGCAAGCGGCGGTCTTGCCTTTACTGCTGGTTCACTCCTGGGTGGTGCTCCTATTGATTTCCTGTCCAAGAAAATTTTGGATGGTTCCTCTATCCAGGATTATATGTATTTGAAAATGGGTTCTTTTTAATGAAGCATACTGATTACAGATTTTATGGGCAATCAGAGTAGGAATGAGGATTTCCACAACCCACACAGCTAACCATGGGCTGCACGAATGTGTCTACCTGTTCTGAAAAAGGTTTATCATAGTAGCCACTTGTGCAGAGAGTGTGGCTATTACGTTGGAATCGATAGAATTCACATTCTGAGATCGCCTCTTCCTGTCGGCTCTTGCGTCATAAGTATCGTCCACCAATTCCATGTTGTGCTTAGCTATGCGGTCTAATATTTTCTTAGCTTCAGTATAAGATTTATCCATAATACCACCGGTTGCAGCTGTGTCAGCTGCCATCTGAGATGCTCTGTTCAATCCACCATAAAAAGTCTCCATCTGGATGGTTAGTGGTAATCCATGGTTCGGGCAATTTTTTACTAATCCCTTAAAACGCTCCCATGCGGCGCTCAAGGTTTCAGCTTCTTCTTGCTCGAAGTTCATGATCTCTCGACACCTCCTTGCGTTGGTGGTGGGTGGGAAGTATTTTTGCATGAATTTCTCCACCAACTTCTCCCAGGTTGTGATCTCACCAGGCTCTAGAGAGCTTACCCATTGCTTTGCGTCATCACGCAAATAATGGGAACAAAGATAGCCTAATCGCTTCTGGGGTGATTCCAAGAATCACAAATGAGTTACATGTTTCCAGGAAACGTTTCATATGGGTGTGAGGATCTTCTCCACGACCACCCCCAAATTTTCCAGCAGTTTGGAGCATTTGTAGCATTATAGATTTCATTTCGAATCTTGTCCCATCTGGCGTTGGGTATATGATCCCTAGTGAGAAATCATACAATACAGAAGATGCATACTCCCTCATGGGATGCGTACTACTGTTCGCCATTAGGATAGGATTTTGCACAGCGTGGGCCAGTTGTTGAGCTAAGTTCTGATTTGCCTGTTCGTCTGCCATTTCTTGTTTTCTGTTTTGTTGTCTGAGAAGTTATTGCCTTAACCTTCGACGACGATTAGATCGATTTCTTCGTTGGAAGGTCCTTTCAACTTCGGGGTCGTATACAAGTGTAGGAGTGCTCTCCCTACTCATAAACGTTTACAAGCTTAGGCTTAGCTCGTAATACTCTCTCAGCTGAAGTGTTCCTACAAAAGATACAAGCAAAATTTCTGGTTAGTTTTGTTGCTGAATCCCCGGCAACGGCGCCAAAAACTTGTTCATTGCTAGCGTAATTCGAGCTAGAAGTGTATTGTATAAAATAATTTGGAAAAATAAGTATGAATGATGCACTGGTACTTTGATGTGTTGATGTATTCGTAATGCGTTGATGCGTTAGAGATGTGCAACAGAACGCGTGACACTCCTCTATTGACGTTCAAGTTTTCCTAAATCAGACCCAAGTATAAATCCAATATAGGTTCCTGGTAAGTCCAGGGTCGAACTCAAGGATTCAGATTAAGCTAACGCAGATCTTGCATTGTAACTATTGTAGGGATATCCTAAATGTATGGAGAAATGTGTTATGTACACTAAGGTGTGTGTGTGTGCAAGAAGATACAAAAGGGTTGAGTAGAGAATGATGTTGTGTGGAAATGGATTTTATTGCAAGTGGTATGCGTCGATCTAAGATGAATGTACACGAACTAGAATGTGATGAATGAGATGATTTGTTTATCTTTGTTTATGCGTTAGACTCTATTCGACACTTCTCAATGCGAATGACATACAAAACCTATCTCTAGGATGCATGCGTCAAACACATGATGCAATAAATACTAGTAAGTCTATCTCTAGATGTACTAGGCGTTCTACTTGATGCTGGGTTATTTATTCTCTCGAATAGTCTAAGCTAAAGATGTTTTTACCACTTTTAGTTGGCTTAAGCGTTTGAAATGAAATTTTGCATGAAGTATAGATGCATCCAACATAAACAAGAAATAAACAATGGCAAAGTGTGATAGATCAAATATGTGAATTTATAAAGAAGCAGATTGTCTTTACAAAAGCAATACTTAATCAGATGAAAGGATGAAAGCGATAAATAAGATGAAAGGAAATGAGTCAAGTCGTAGAGTACAATCTCTTGTCCTCTTTGGCTCAATTCTAGTTGTGTACAATCACTTGTATAAGAATTGGACGAAGTGTCTCTCTCAAGCTCGGCTTCCTCCTCTCCTTGATCGGCGGTGATGGTGGTTCTCTTCCCTTCTGCTCTTCTTGGCACCACAGCATAGCTCTAAAGATCTAAAACTACGACTAAGCTAATACTGAGAGTGAAAACTTGAAATTTTCTAAGCTTCGAACTCTAGAGGGATTTCTTCTATTTATAGGCGTTGGTCTTCTCCAGCTTGATGATGGGCAGCATTAAAGTCCATGCCCTGGTCAGCCACCTGACATTCAGATGCTTTTCAGAATTCGTCTGCTGCAGGTGCCCATGCTTGCAAGTGGTGATCTGATATAAACAACCAGAATCAATGAATCTTCCTTGCATTGAATCCCTCCGACACATGGCCCATGCGTTAGACCTTACCTGCGACACTTCTTAATCATGCGTTAGCCTCTTGTTGAAATCCTGCAACATAATACTTAGTGTCGTAGTATTTTAGTAATAAACATTCTTTTGCATGAGTTTGCTAATGTTTGAGTAATTCCATGCATTTCTTCTAAAAATGAGGAGAATTTATCATTAAAAACCTTAATTGTTCCAACTTAAAAGCCACAATAACTTGTATTTCTACAAGTTATCAGTACCCTGGGAGCATCCCCCTTCGAATGGTGTTTACATGTGTCAATATCAAGGTGAACGGAGAGAGTGTTTATAGTAAGTAGGGGAAGGGTTTGTGTAAACACGTCCTATGGTCTCTATCACTGGTTCACACCGTGAAATCATTCTGTACTCCCGTGTGGCATCTTTAGTGTGTCCCCCTTCTAATGGGTTTTGTGAAGTTGGTCAAGATCAATGTGAACTCCAAAAATGGATAGGGTCACTTTAGGTTTTGCCCCAATCGGATTTTTTCCCTTCGGATTGGATGCTTGAGGCAGATCTCTAGGGCCTAAAATGGCGGGTCACACTTACGGGAGATTGTTAAGTAAGTTAATGATCTCTTGACCAAATCAATGATGGCTAGTCATTACAGGAGCAAGAGTTGTTCTGGTATTAATGACTAGTTGAGAATTTCTCAATTCAAAGGAGGGATAATTGACCTCCCTTCGGCGACTTTTGTCCTAAACCTTTGAAGCGTCATTGGGAAACTAGATGTCACATGGGGTTCATGTTGTTTTTCTAAACCTTATTAGATGTTGTATTTGTTTTTCAATGGGTATTTGCTTAAAATCTAACGTAGGTCAATGTGTTATTTGTTTTCAGCAACTCGTTAGTATTTCCATTTAATGCCTCAAATTTGACCAATTACATACAGTAGAAAGAGTCTTGTTAAACATTTTTTCGTGGCAAATGACCTCGAATTTTTCATGGTTGAGGAGTGTCCTTAAGTCTTGACCCTTGATGCACTGCGAAGTGTTCGCAATGCATATGAGGTGTGGATGAAGGCTAATTCATTAGCCCGACTTCACATTTTGGCTAACATACCTGATGTTTTGGCCAAAAAGGTTAAGAACATGGTCATTGTAGTAAGATCATGGACTCATTGCAAGAATTGTTTAAACGTCAGTTCTTACTTTTCGAGCACAAAGGGATAGATGACAAAACTAGTAATGTCAGTTCCCAAGTTAAACTCCAGGAAGAGGAAGCAATTGTTGCCGACTCTGTAGAGGTTCATGGAACAGAAGTGTTCTCTGAAATGCACCTTGGCTTATTTAGATTCTGATACAGATCCCACTACTCTCTAAAAGAGGGGGATGTCTAAAGATAGTAAATTTGATTTATTGGTTTTGGAGACGTGTTTGGTAGAGAATGATAATTCTACCCGGATCCTAAATTCGGGTGCTACTAACCATGTCAGTTCCACTTACCAAGGATTCAGTTCCTGGTAAACATTGCCACAAGGAGAGATGACTCTTAAAGTCGACACTGGTGAGGTTGTTTCAGCTATTGTTGTAGGCAGGCTGAAGTTATTTTTAGACAAGAAATGTTATTTATTACTGGATAATGTTTTCGTAGTTCTTCATATTAAGAGGAACTTAATCTCGGTTTCTTGTCTCATTGAACAAGAGTATACCGTCTCCTTTTCTGAGAATAAAGTGTTTATTTTCAAGAATGGAATGGAGATTGGTTTTTGTTCGATGGAAAGTAACTTATATGTACTAAGGTCGTTAGTCATACATCTTTGTTTAACACTGAAATGTTCAGTATGGCAACAACAGCTAAAAGACTAGAAGTTTCTCCTAAGGAAAATGCCCATCTTTGGCATCTAAGATTAGGTCACATCAATCTCAATAGGATTGAGCAGTTAGTGAAAAGTGGACTTCTAAAGAGTTTAGAATAAAACTCCTTTTCGATGTGTGAATCATGCCTCGAAGGCAAGATAACCAAACGACCTTTTACTGGAAAAGGTTACAGAGCCTAAAAAGCCTTGAAGCTTGTACATTATGACCTCTGTGGTCCCATGAGTGTTAGGGCTCAAGGTGGGTATGAATATTTCATCTCTTTCATAGATGATTATTCAAGGTACGGGTATCTCTACCTAATACAACGTAAGTCTGAAGCCCTTGACAAGTTCAAGGAGTATAAGGCTGAAGTTGAAAACTTGTTAGGTAAGAAGATAAAAACACTATGATCTGATCGTGGTGGAGAGTATATGGATCTCCAATTCCATAACTATATGATAGAACATGGGATTGCATCCCAACTCTCGACCCTAGGTACACCTCAGCAAAATGGTGTATCAGAAAGGAGAAACAGAACCTTGTTGGACATTTTCCGATCTATGATGAGTTATGCTCATCTTCTAGACTCATTTTGGGGTTTTGCAGTGGAGACTGCATGCTACATCCTGAACAACGTTCCCTCGAAAAGTATTTCTGAAACACCTTTTAAGATGTAGAGAGGCCGTAAAGGTAGTTTACGCCACTGATTTGGGGCTATCCGACACATGTGCTTGTGACTAACCCGAAGAAGTTAGAACCACGTTGGAAAGTTTGCCTCTTTGTAAGCTACCCCCAAGGAAACGAGAGGTAGATACTTCTATGATCCGAGTGAGAATAAAGTGTTTATTTCTACAAATGCTATCTTCTTAGAAGAAAACCATATGAGGAAATAAGCCACGAAGTAAGCTTGTTTTACATGAGATTTCTAGTGAGACTGAGACTACTGAGGGTTTAACAAGAGTGAACAGACTAACAAATCAACAAGAGTTTTGGAGGTCGGTACATCTAGTCAACCAGCTCAAGAGTTGAGACTGTCTCGACATAGTGGGAGGGTTATGAACCCACCAAATTGCTACATGGGTTTGATTGAAGCCCAAAACGTCATTTCTAATGATAGGGTCGAGGATCCATTGTCTTTTAAGAAAGCAATGGAGGATGTTGACAAAGATGAATGGAGTAAAGTCATGAACCAGGAAATGGAGTCTATGTACTTCAATAATGTCTGGGAGCTCGTAGATCCGCCTGATGGGGTAAGACCTATTGGGTGTAAGTGGATCTATAAGTGAAAGAGAGGTGTAGATGGAAAGGTACAAACCTTTAAGGCTCGACTCATGGCAAAGGGTTATACCCAGGTTGAGGGGGATGACTATGAGGAAACTTTCTCACCTATTGTCATGCTCAAGTCTATCAGGATACTCTTGTCTATAGCCACATTTTATGATTATGAGATATGACAAATGGACGTCAAGACTGTGTTTCTTGGTAATCTTGAGGAGACCATCTATATGACTTAACTAAAGAGGTTCGTAGTTCCAGATCAAAAGCAAAGAGTTTGCAAGCTTAATAGGTCCATTTATGGGCTGAAACAAGCATCTAGATCATGGAACATTAGATTTTACAATGCGGTCAAGTTGTTTGGCTTTGACCAAAACGTTGATGAGCCTTGTGTTTACAAGAAGATCATCAATAACTCAGTAGCTTTCCTGGTACTGCATGTGGATGATATCCTACTCATTGGGAATGATGTAAGGTATCTGACTAACATTAAGAAGTGACTAGTTGCCCAGTTCCAAATGAAATATTTGAGTGAGGCACAGTATGTTCTGGGGATCCAGATCATTCGGGATCGTAAGAATAAAATGTTAACCTTGTCTCAGGCATCGTACATCGATCAAGTGTTGATCAGGTATATGATGCAGGATTTCAAGAGGGGTTTGTTACCCTTCAGGCATAGAATCATTTTTTCCAAGGATCAATGTCCTAAGACACCTTAAGAGGTTGAGAAGATGAGAGAGATTCCCTATACTTCAGTTGTAGAAAGCTTGATGTATGCATACTAGACCAGACATTTGCTATACAGTAAGGATTGTCAGTCAGTATTAGTCCAATCCAGGATTTGATCACTGTACGGTGGTCAAGACGATCCTCAAGTATCTTCAGAGAACGAGGGACTACATGCTTGTGTATGGAGATAAGGATATGATCCTTACAGAATACACAGACTCTGACTTTCAAACCAATGGAGATTCTTGTAAATCAACATCGGGGTCAGTTTTCACTTTGAATGGAGGGCCTGTAGTATGACGAAGCATCAAGCAAGGATACATCGTGGACTCCACTATGGAAGTCGAATAGATAACCGCTTGTGAAGTAGCTAAGGAGGCTATTTGGCTGAGGAAATTCCTTACAGATTTGGAAGTTGTTCCAAATATGGATTTGCCTATCACTCTCTATTGTGATAACAGCGGGGCTGTAGCAAATTCAAAGAAGCCTCGGAGTCATCGTCAAGGAAAGCATATAGAGCGACAAATACTACTTGCTCAAGGAGATTGTGCATTGCGATGATGTGCTAGTCACAAAGATCGCGTCGGAGCACAACATTGTTGATCCCTTTACAATGGCTCTCACGGCTAAAGTGTTCGAGGGTCACCTGGAGAGTCTGGGTTTGCGGGACATGCGGCATCTTGTCTAGGGCAAAAGGGAGATGATACTGGGGTATGCCCTTGTTTATTGTATATTGTACATGTATTTTTTCTTGTATTGTACATTAGTCTCCCGAGGCATTAGGACAAGTGATAGATTGTTGGGATTGGTGTCCTAATTCTCTCGGAGTCTCGTTGTTTGTAATTATACACATTGTTATGAATAAAATAAACGTTATTTCATTTTGGAATTTACTCATATCCAATAAACAAAGCTCCATGTTTATCGTATGTAAACTTAAGCATGTATATGAGATATACAAGTGGATCATACCTTAAGTGATAACCTAAATAGGTTTGCAGTATAAGGATTAAGGTGGGATACCTGATCCTGGTGACACTAGGATACGGCCCGCTTTGTAGAGGTTTGTAAGTGTTGTGAACTACTACAGATGGTAGATCCTAACCATTCATGTGGAGACATGTGAGTGGGGGTGTCCTATATAAAGAGTTTGTATAAAACTGAACCATGAGATGATTCGTCTCTGTATATAACGGCGTTGATACTAGAGACTTACATCTCACCTAAACAACCATAAGTGACATGACCTCAATCCTGAGTGTTTTAGGAATTCCTGCCTTTGAGGGCGGCCCTTTGATTAGTATGGGTGAGAGTGACCAGATTGCCAACTCAACATGCCTACCTTTTTAGGGACTTGTCTGATTTGGGAGCTGGGAACTTAGTTACACAAGATGGAATTCACTTCTTCCCAAAGCAGAGGTAAGTATATAGATTGCTCCCGTAAGGGCTGACTCTAGGGCTTGAAATAGTAGCCACAGCTTCTCTTTGGAAGAAAGGACTAAGTCATAGTAGGACTATGACTTATGTTTATTATAGGGATCAGTGGTACTTAAAGAGTTAGATGTAACTACAAGGGCATAATGGTTATTGGCCCAGTTGTACTTATGAGCGATCTGTGAAAGGTTATTGCACTGTTGATTGGTTAAGATGGACACATAATATATTTGTAGTAAGGAGAGTTCGACTGTCGGTCTTTAGTGGAGTGCCTGGCAGTTAACGGATGGTGGATCCCGTGACTAAAGAGTTTAGTCAGTTATTCACGTACCATTGGAACTTCGAGCTATGGGTTCATAAGGTCCCCTTGGTAGCTCAATGGATTCAAGTTGAGAATCAGTTCTTGGTATTGATTTGAAATGTTCAAATTGACAAGAGATAATTCGATTATATATGATATGATCAGTGTGATGTATGAGATACATCTTGTGGAAGGTTAATGTAAGTAAGATTTACATTAAGGACCATGGAATAGAAAAAGAGCTATGGTTTCTATGTTTCATGAGATGAAATATTAAAACTATAAGTTATAAATATACTATTGTAAGTTGGTATCATATATATTTATAATAATACTAATTATTGGATAATTATCTCTTTTTCTCTAATAACCAATTGAGTGGGAAGTATTGGTGGTTTTATGGTAACCGTGAGATAAAAGGAAAAATATTTTCTTAATTTTAGTAATGTTAAATTGAGATTTTCATTCTCGGAATGTTCTCACAGAAAGTCTGTCGAGTGAATTTGATTTGCTAAACGACAGCTTGGAGAGACTAGACGATCGTGGAGTGTCTCTACACGATAGACACTCAGCTGATCAATGAGCTAAACGATCACATAGCTTTAGCTAGATGATGGCATAGCTTTTGTTAAACGATTGGGCATCGTCTTGTACAATAGGTTTTGACATCTCCCACTTTCTCAATTATTTACACGATTTTTCTCCTCTGGTCTTTGCCTCTAACCAAGTCCACACAAAGCCCACACTTATGGATTCTCACACAGAGTTATACTCAACTCGACACTAGTCGAGGTTTTGTAGAGGCCGTTCGGGTGTTCGGAGTGTTCGTGACCATGGTGATTCCTGTGTTCGTGGTCGTGTTGATCGTGCAGTGTAGCGGTCGTATTGTTCGAGCGTTCGAGTTGCAGTCTTGTTTTCTGTTCGAGTGTTTGTGATCAAGGAAGTTTGAACATGAGTCTTCAAAGGTATGGTTAATTCTTTCCCTTTATCTATAGTAAAGCATGTTGTAATTTCGCTTTACGCATGGTCGTATGTTTCCATTTGTGATTGTAATTGTTAATGTTCATATACGATTGAAATTTGGAACGATCCTTCTACTGCTCATGGAAATCCTCATGTTCCGATTTTCTTCAATTGGTGTTGATGTATGAGATACATCAAGTGGAGGAATTAATTGTTAGGGTAGATGCCCTAAAGTCTCGTGTCCTGTAGTTTGTAAACAGTTTGTACGAACGCTTGTGTTGTTAATATATGATATTTACTTCACATCTTGTATTTTGCTCAGTTACTTGTTTTATTTGCTTTACCACAAACCAATAAACATAAAATCCCTAGTTATCTGTATGTGACTCAAACATGTATGTGGTGGCATACAAGTGGATCATGTCTTGAGTGATAACCAAAATGGTTTGTAGTATATGGATATGGAGGGAAACCTTATCCTAGTAACACTATAGATGCGGCCCGCTTTGTGGAATGGTCACAAGTATTGTGACTTGTCAAAGATGGTCTGATCCTGATCATTTGTGTTGGGAACATGCGAGTGGGGGTGTCCTATACAAAGAGTTTGTATAAGACCTGACCACGAAGTGTTAACGTCTCGTTATATAACACCGTTCATGACAGAGACTTCACTTCACTAGGATGACCATAAGTATCATGACCTCAATCCTGAGTGAATTGGGAACTCCTGCCATTGAGGGCAGTCCTTTGATTTGTATGGGTGCGAGTGGTCAGATCGCCGATTCAAACCTACCATTTTGAGGATTTATCTGATTTGGGAGCTAGGAACATGAAATCCACTCCTTCCCCGAGGCAGGGGTAAGTAGATAGATAGCTCCCTTAAGGGCTGATTTCAAAGCTTGAACGATGTGGCGCCACACACCTTCTCTTGGCCCAAGAGGTATTCACACATAGTTGGACTATGTTGTATTGTTCATTAGAGGAATCAGTGGTACTTAAGGAGTGAGATGTAACTACAAGAGCAAAACGGTAATTTGGCCCAGCTGTACTTACGAGCATCTGTGAAGGTTCATAGTACTCATGATTGGTTATATCCGGTGGACACAGAAATATATCTATGGTAAGAAGAGTTCAGCTGTTGGTCTTTAGTGGAATGCCTGACAGTTAACGAATGGTGGAGCTCGTGGCTAAAGAGTTTAGTCAGCTATTCACAGACTATTAGAGCTTCGAGCCACAAGTCCATTAGGTCCCCTAGGTAGCTTGGATAAAGTCGACAACCAATGTTTGGGTTAATTTGAAATGTTCAAATTGACAAGAGGAAGTTCGATTATATATATATAATTGTACTGGTTAATTATATATGATATAATTGGCTAAATGTATGAGATACATTGTTTTGGAAGAAATTAGATATAAATATGATTTATATCAAGTAGAGGAGAAAATACTATAGTAGATATATGATATCAAACTATAGGTTAAAAATATAATATGATTATATTTATTGTAATTTTAATTGGTTAATTATAGGATAATTAAGCCAAAAATCACGTTTGGATGCGGGTTAGTGGGAATGAGTCGGTTATTGTAACCGATGAAATAAAAATGAAATTGTTTCATTTTTTGAATAGTTCAATCAATTGTCCAAAAGAAAGAGTGAGCATGCGTTGGTAGAATCCTAAGAGATCGCTTAAGCATTTCGAGAGCTATACGATAGCTCCTCTCCGCCTAAACGATCGTCCACGTCGCACCTAAACGATCGCCCACTAGTTCCTACACGATCGCATAGCTTCCCTAGACGATCGTAGTGTGCGTCGAGTTTGCTAAACGATCGTATACCATTTTCTAAACGATCGTTCAGTAAAACTTACACAATTATGTAGTGTCTCCTAAACGATAAGCATCGTGCTATGTGATAGCACCTTTTTCCCTCCCACTTGCTTATCGCCTACACGATTCGTGCTTCCTTCTTCCTCTACCAAATTCACCAAAGATCACGATTTGGGTTCTCACTCCAAGAATACCCGTGGCTCTTTTCTGGTGGTGTCTTCCCCGCGGCGTTCATGTTCGTGCGGTTGTTCGTGCTGCTGCAGTCAACGCTGTTACTGGGCGTTGGTTGATCGGGTGAAGGGTTCCGCTGCGTTGAATTCCGAAGATTGAAGATTGTCTTCAATTGGTATGGCACTTATTCCCTTGTTATTTTCTTGTTCAAAGCATACCGATAATTAAATTTTGTTTGTATAACTATATGTTTGAATGTATTACATGTATTTCGATCACGGTGAGATCGGAGCAATTCAAACGCGCTCATGGAACTCTTTGGTAAGAGATCCTTCAGTTTCATGAGATGAAATATTAAAACTATAGGTTATAAATATAATATGATATGTTGGTTATCATATTTATTTATAATATATTAATTATTTGATAATTAATTCTTTTTCTCTAATGACTGATTGAGTGAGAGGTTATTGGTGCTTTTATGGCAACCGTGAGATAAAAAAGAAAATTTTTTCTTGAAATTAGAAGTTGCCTCATTCAGAAAGAACTCACGAATAAGCTATCGGCTATCAAGTGAAAGAGTTTCACTAAGCGATAACTGACAGAGACTAAACGATCGTGCAACTTTTTGACTATACAATAGTCATTCAGCTGATCGTAGCTAAACGATCAAGTGGAAAAGTCTATACGATAGGTTGCTGTATACTAAACGATCAAGCACATCGTCTATACGATAGACTGTGTCTTATCTCCCACTTGCTTGATCGTCCACTCGATTGTCTACTCGATCGTAGACCTCCAGTCTCTTCCTCAAGCCAAGATCATACAAAGCCCACAACTCCTGCATTCTCACACCGAGAATACCAAAGTAACCATTGTGGTGGTGTGAGTTCGTGGATCAAGTTGGACTCGATTGAGTTCAAGGAGATTTTGGTCGTTCGTTGTATTCGTGCTGAGTTCCGGTCGTTATGTTTGAGTGTGTTGTTCTTGAACACTTGGAGATTGATCGAGGAATTCGTGAAGAATGTTTCTTTAAAAGTATGCATCCTCTATCCATTGTATCATCTTACAATATGCTGTAATTTCTAGTTGTACATGATCTGTTAGTTTCCGTTTAGATTGTAATTGTTTTGTGTTCAATTCGAATGGAATTTGGAACGATCCTTCCACTGCTCATGGAAATCCTCATGTTTGATTTCCTTCACGAGTATGGTGGATATAGCATTTTTCGAGTGTCGTCGTACACCGTGCATCGAGTATCGAGTGACTCGTCATCGAGGAACGAGTGACAAGCCATTGAGGATCAAGTTCCTTGGTAGTGGAAAGTACACCGGATGGATTTCAGGGGCAAAGCTGTAAAATCACACGTGGATGATGCAAGTAAAAGGCCACTTTCCATTTCTTTTTCAACAGGTGGTCATTTTTCATTTGGGCCTCCAGATTGAGGCCATTCGTACAAAAAACCCCCCATTAAAATTTATATCCCATATTTTATATGTGTAGATAAATACATACATACATACATTTTACATATAAGGATCGAAGTTAGTCATGCCAATTACTATTGAGCTTTTTGACATCTATATTTTTAGGTTAAAAAATACTTTTAGTCTCTAAACTTTCGTAAAAGTAACAATTTAGTCCATGAACTTTGGTTTGTAATGATTTAGTCCTTGAATTTTTAAATTTAATAATTTAGTCCGTAAATTTTACCATGTAATACTTTAGTCCTTGTACTTTAAAATTTGTAACAATTGAGTCCATAATCTAGAAATTAGTATTAAGATTTAATGAAATTTATTGCATAAATAAAACCATAAACTAATAAAAGACTTTATAAAATACAAAGTCTACATCTTAAAATAACAAACATTGACATCTAATTTTGATTTTTTTTTTTTTTTTTTTATGTTTTGGACTAAATTGTTACAAATTTGAAAGTACAAAGACTAAATTATTACAAATTTGAAAGTACAAGGACTAAATTATTACATAATAAAGTCTAGGGACTAAGATATTACAAAATTGAAAGTATAGGGACCAAATTATTATTTTCATGAAAGTCCGAGGACCAAAAGTATTTTTTAACCTATATTTTCATTATATCATTAAAAAAATACATGAAGGTGTTTTAGTTCAACTAACGTATTATCAACCTCTCAACATTAGAGATTCAATTCCCCGTCACACGTATTGTCAAAAAATATTTTATACATCGACATTTTATCAATATTTTCATTCTTTTCGTAAAAGTGAGACCTCAAAATTTACATTGTCATCGACATTTTAAAACTTGGTTAGGTTTAATTAAGGCTCCGTTTGTCAACGATTTGATTTTTTGTTTTTAGTTATTAAAAAGTAAACTTATAAACACTTGTTCTGCCTTCAAATTTTTTGCTTTTTATCTTTTTTTTTTTTTTTTTTTTTGCCAATTTTAAAAATTTAAGCCAAAATTTGAAAAAAAAAAAAAGTTTTAAAAAATTTATTTTTGATTCAATTTGTATCTAAAAAAATGTAAATCTCTGTAAGAAATTGAGAGAAAATATACTTATTATCCAAAAACCGAAAACAAAAAAAATCCTATTTAGTAACCATTTTGTTTTTTGTTCTTGTTTTTTTAAAATTAAGCTTATAAACACTACTTTCACCTCTAAATTTCTTTCTTTGTCATCTATTTTTTACCAATAGTTTAAAAAATCATGCCTAGTTTTGAAAACTAAAAAAAGTAGCTTTTAATAAAGGGGATTTTTAAAAATAAAAAAAATAACGAAAACTATTTACACAAAATAGCAAAATTTTAATTTTTTTTATAGACTGATAAAAGTTTATTAGTAGAAAAAACTGATAGAAATCTATTACTGATAGACACTGATAGGTCTATTAGTGTTTTTTTTTTTTTTTTTTTTTTTCTCTAAATAGTTTGATATTTTTTCTATCTATGAAAATTTCTCTTTTTAAAAATTTGTTTTTGTTTCTAGAATATGACTAAGAATTCAACAATTATACTTAAGAAATATGCAAAACATTATAAGAAATGGAGAAATAGACAAACGTATCCCTACGCTAAATGTTAGGACATTTTTTTAATTTGAAAGTTTGGGATGTTAATGTAATTTTTGAAGGTTGATGAGTACTATTAAAATGAAGTAGAAAGTTAAATGTTGTTAAAGGGTTTCATTCATATGTTTTTTCTAAGCATATTCCATTCATATGTTATGTAGGGCATTTCGAACTCTTTTTGAAAGTTCAATAATATTGCAACATTGTTGAAACGAGGTAGAGAGATTTTTCTACGAAAGGAAATTAGTACATCAGAATTCATGAATAAAAATTATTATTGAGAATTTTAAAAATTATTATTGATGAGAAATTTTAAATTTTAAAAATTCAATTTCTTTACGTTACATTAAATTTTAAAAGGACAAGGAGACCTCATTAATGAAAATTATTATTAATGAGAAAGAGATATAATTTGACGCCATACCATGAAAATGACCTCATTAAGGGCATTTCGAACTCTAACTATAAAATATTTAATTATTTCCTATGTTTCAAAATCTTAGAAAATAATTTTAAGCCATACCATCGTCGGATCATTTACATATGAAAATGACAAAAAGTTGTTACAACTAACACAAAAGTAGCCAGCCAAGCCGTATAATTCAGAATTACTTTAAGCAATGTAAGAAACTTCAGAGTCTAAACGAAAGTAATTGATAATCTGAAGGAACGTTTTTTATATACATTGATAATTTTCTTCCGTGCTGGGGAGATTATATACAAATGGAAAGGGTTCAAACAAGCCAAAGATTGCATGGCCTTCGATTTCAGTTCAGCTTAGAGCTTGTCATCCAATTTCATCTATATTTTTACCTTCTTTTTTTTTTCCTTTTGGAAAATTTAAAGTGCTCATTTCCATAGGACCAAACACACTATCATTTCTTAAAATATATATATATATATATATATATATATATAAGATATGATCGTATTTTTTGTGTGGTCTGACTTCCAGCAACCTGAAAATGAGCAAGAATTATTAGGTACAAACATATTCATACTATCATCACTCAACATAGATTATCTCAAGAATGAGAGTTAGCAAATGTTATCCAAAATCATCTAATAAAAGAAACGATACCCCCAATTGTTTCTCTTCGAAGAGAAAGAGAAACAAATCTTGAGGGTTACCCTTTCGAATGAAGGAAAAGACTCTTACCAATGCATCTTGTTAGAGCTTTCTTTTAGTCAGCGTAAATTGAAGAAATGACCCATTTTCAACGACAAACTCAACATTTCGACATTTTCATAGAATATGTAATCATCGTTCCAATAGAAAAATGTCTTTTGCAACCCCTTCGGCATAGGAAGGAGCATGGTGACCCCAAGGAGTACAACATTGAGGAACTAGGGGACCGGCACCAGCCTGCCCAAAACGGAACCGGACACTCCCATATCCAGAGAAGAAATATGGTCCTCAATGGATGGAACATTAAAGTTCTAAAGTTAGTTCATCCACAAAAAATTCTAAGAAAAATGTGTAAAGCCATGGCTGATCCCTAGTGTTAGCCCACTCAAGATCAGAACTTTCTGTTTATTCTTGGGAAGGTATGGTTAAGGTCACAAGTTGATTAATTCAACTGATACATGGAATTTGTTTTAAAACTTAGGGAGCATACACTAGAGCATTAATAAACTATGCTCTTAGAAATAGTAGGAAAGTAACATAATCCCAGCAATGGTTCCAACGTGAAAACATGGGCGGCATTAAAGTGCAAATATTTGGTACATAAAGTAGAAATCCAAACACCAAAAACCAAAAACGAAACGGTTACCAAATGGGACCTTAGATTACCATTTTGTTTTTAGATTTTGAAAAAAAAAAAAAAAAAATATTATATATACACTATTTCCATCTATAAGTTTCTTTGTAATTACCTCGCTTCTACTAATGTTATAAAAAATCAAGTTAAGTTTTGAAAACTAAAAACTAAAAAAAGAATACTTCTTACAAACTTGTTTTTATTTTTATAATGTGACTAAAAACTTAAATATTTCTTTATGAAAGAAAAAAATCATGATAAGAAAATTAGAGAAAGCAAGCATAAATTTCAACACAGGAAACTAAAACCAAACTCATCCTGAAAGGGGGCTGAGACAGAGGTTTGACTCACTAAGGATCCATACGACATGCCTCTGATCCATTGCTCATCTTCAAGACCTGGAGAAGAAATTACTTATCAAAAGCAAGAATATTTCTTTACAACGATGATAAACTCAAAAGGGAGAGGTTAGTTTGAGAAGTCAAATTATTGGGGCCTGTTTGATAATCATTTTATTTTTTAAATACGATTTTTTAGAAGCGTTTTCAAAATCCAAGCCAAATTCAAGAAACAAAGAGTAATTTTTATTTTTTAAATTTTGGAGAACAGAGAAAAACTAATCTAAATTCAGATCCTACATACCACAGATAACAATACTTGCTCTCACCCTTTCCACCAGGAAACCATATGGTATAGGATCCTAACTCTCAGTATCCGAGCTTAGCAGTTCAACATGCCCACTAATATCTGTGACCTGCAACATTTGCCAATTAAATAAAAAATAAATTACAAAGTAAAAGGCTATGATGAGTTTAATGTAATATACCCAGGAAAATAATCATTATCAACAAGAACATACAAAGTTGTGGAGTCAGGCACTTATCTATTAACCATTCAAACGAAAGTTAATCATCTTTCAGATTGTCAAGTAGATATGCACAAGCAAACAAGAATGAAACAAAAATGAAAAAACAACTAGATCGAGTGCGTCAAGCATTGTACCGTAATCTACTTAACATGCGGAAAGACAATGCCTGAATGCCATCAAACAGAACGGTCAACAACTAAAAAGAAAGGCCATACCAAATCAACCATTCCCAAAAAATGTTCTATTTCTTTTTTCAACGGTAAGTTACACTTTGGGATCCACAGTAAGTATATCTCAAGAAATATTTCTGAATTTAATGTATATCTGCTAAATACAGCCCATTAATGAGTGGATTTAACCAAACCATTACATAAACAATTACTGCACAACTTGATATATCAATCATACTGCAAGGATAATTTCTACCTTTATACTGCAAGGATCAGTAAGCTGGTCGTTTATATGCATTGAGGACGCATCCTGCAAACTGCTCTTTGCCAATACATTGCCCTGAGAAGTTACATTCATATCTACACTCTGGATTGATACATCTGCTTCAAGCAGAGAACCCTCTGTAGTTTCACATCGAGAAGAAAATTTACTTTTTTCTCTCTTTGTTGGGAAATTTTGTTGAATAACTTGAGAGCATTCACGCAAGTCGATTAATGTGGACTTTGTTGGAGAGACTGCACGTTTTCTCTTCCGGGCAACAACAATCTCCTGATTCATAGTTTTATCGATCTTCGTTGCTCTGGAGGAAATGCTTTCAACTTGCTTACAGGCTTTCATGCTCATTGACGAACATGGGTTGATGTTTGTTTGCTTGATACCCTCCAGGCACTTTTGATCACCTCTTGTAGAAGTATTAGCCGGCTTTCATGGGCATAGACACAATTCATGCAACAAAAGGACTAATCAGAAATCATAGATGATCAGTAAAGACTAAAGATGACATTAGAGACAGACCAAAATGATTTGTGATTGAAATGCTTTAATACTGATTACATACTCAAGAAGGGGAATTCAACATGAAAGCTAGTTAGTAACAGTTAGTAAATAAAGGGTGGGTGATGTAGAGATGTTAAGGGTATTTTGGGCATTTCTTGTAAAAATGGTATTTTGAATATTTCTTGTAAAATGAGAGATTGTATTCTCTTTTTAAATTCAGTTTTAATTTTAGAATAGGTGTGACAAAATCCTTCTCCTTTGGGTCTATTTAAAGGAGGTTAGGTTAGTTAATTAGGTGTGTACAAGCCCTTTCCCTTTAGGCCTATTTAAAGGGAATTTGTCACTCATTTTAATCAATGAATAAAAACTTCAGCTCCAAGATTCTTCCAAGATTTCTTCAAGACTCTTTAGTCTTCACCATTTGGTATCAGAGCGACCTCGTGAAGGGACCTCATGACGAGTAAAGGGCTCGGTAAACTCCCCACTCTTCTCCCCCTATCTTCTAATGATGCGAAAGCATCTTTTTCGACTCCTCAATCCACCAACCGAAGATTAGGCAACCTAGAAACTACTATCAACGGCATCATGGATCATATGAGTGTAATGCAAAATTCTATGGCGGGTTAGCAACAAGCAATTGAAAAACTGACTTCGGACGTGGGAAGAATGGTTGAAAATCAACCAAGAACTCATCAAGAAACACCAACCAGACTCCAAGCTGGTGGAAACAATCAAGATCAGCTGCAAGAAGTTCAACAAAGGCCTGAAAAACAGCATCAATTACTTCAAAGAAACCAAGATTTGCCTAGGAGGGTCCAAGACATTCCTCCAAGAATTCAAGAACCAGCAAGAATACATCAAAGATTTGAAGATAGAGGAGTGCAGCTGCCAAATCCTGTTCATAATCAGCAACATCTGCAGGTTTACCCGCCTTCTAGACCCGTGCCACCAAATTTGTTGGGGCTGGATTCTGATTTATCTAAGGATGAAGACTCGGCTAGTCCCCAACCACATTACCGAGCAAGAATGATGCATCCTCTTCATGGGAATAACCCACTTTTTCAACAACAAATTCCTTTTGCACAAGCACATGGCTATGGAAATCAAGATTATTATCAAGATTGGCATGAGCAACCAAATTGGAGGCAAGAAGATGACTTTAAAATGAAGATCGACATACCCACATATAATGGCAAAATGAATATCGAAATCTTTTTGGATTGGGTGAAAAGCGTGGAAAATTTCTTTGATTATATGGGAACTCCGGAACACAAGAAGGTAAAACTTGTTTCTTTGAAACTTAAAAGTGGCGCATCGGCGTGGTGGGATCAAATTCAGGGTAATCGACGTTTGTATGGTAAAAGGCCTATCTTGTTGGCCAAAAACGTTGAAATTAATGAAAAGCGATTCTTGTCGGCTAATCATGAGACTCCTTTACAACCAATTTCACCATTGCAAGCACGGAACTCATACAATTGAAGACTATACAGAAGAATTTCATCGCCTAAGTGCTAAGAACAATTTGGCCAAAAGTGATAGCCAACAAGTAGCTCGATTTGTCGATGGCTTGAGACAAGACATAAAGGAAAAATTACATTTACAGCCACTATCTTCATTGGCAGAAGCAATATCCGTGGCATCTACAATCGAGGAAGATGAAGCATTAAAACAGAAATAATGGACTGGCCGAAGGAGCAATTGGGATAGAAATTCAACGATCACCAGAAAATCCATAGCAGAAACTTCAAAAGGGCAGTCCAATGAAGTACCTACCAAAAACAAGGGGAAAGAAGTTGAATCTAAGGAAAGTCCTACTTTTTCTTCTAGAAATAATAATAATCCTTATAATAGACCTAATCTTGGCAAATGCTTTAGGTATAGTCAAACGGGACACCTTTCTAACGATTGTCCCCAAAGGAAGAACCTCACAATTCAAGAACACGAGGATGAAGAAGATGAGGACTATTCTGGGAAGATATCAACGTGGCCCAACCAGATGAGGGAAACATTCTTTCTTGTAATCCAAAAGCTCCTCTTGACTCCGATAACCGAAACAAATCCTCAAAGGCACGTGTTGTTTAGAACCCATTGTACCATCAACGGGAAGGTATGCAACGTTATCATTGATAGTGGTAGCTTGAAAAATATGGTGTCTAAGAAACTTGTACACCACCTTAAGTAAAAAGTTGACCCCCATCCAAGCCCTTATAAGGTAGGATTGATTAAAAAGGGGGGAGAGGTTATTGTTAATGAACTTTGTATGGTTCCATTGTCAATTGGAACACATTTCAAAGATCAAATCATATGCGGTGCCCTAGACATGGACGCTTGTCACATTCTACTTGGAAGACCTTAGCAATACAATAATCATACCAAACATAATGGTAATGCCAACACATATGAGTTTGAATGGATGGGTAAAAAGGTGATCCTTGTACCTATTGATTTGATAACTCCTATGAGCAAACACACCATCAAGGAGAAGCACAAGGCAAACTTATTTTCTATCATGCCTTATAAACAAGCTTGGGCAAATGGAAACACATTCAAACTAGTTTTATTTGTCCATGCCAAACCCGAGGCCTTATTACCAACCTATATGGACAGCAAAGTGCAGAACCTTTTTAGACAAGTTTCCCTCCATTACTAAGGTCCCAAGTGGCCTACTTCCACTCCGGGACATCCAACATAACATAGATTTCATCCCCGGATCTTCTTTACCCCACTTGCCCCACTATCGAATGAGCCCTAGTGAGTATAAGAAACATATTCAACCTAGCATCAGCTCTTGTGCTGTCCCAACTCTTTTAGCTCCCAAAAAAGATGGTAGTTGGCGCTTATGCATAGATAGTCATGCGGTCAATAAGATAACAATCAAATGTAGATTTCAAATCCCAAGAACTTCGGACCTACTTGACCAATTAGCCAGTGCAAAGGTAATTTCCAAGGTGGATCTACATAGTGGATACAACCAAATAAGAATTAGACCGGGGGATGAGCGCAAAACCGCATTCAAAACTAACCAAGGACTATTTGAGTGGCTTGTAATACCCTTTGGGCTGTCAAATGCACCTAGCACTTTTATGAGACTTATGAACCAAATACTTTAATCTTGCATCAACAAATTTGTGGTCATTTACTTTGATGACATCCTAATTTATAGCAAGACTGTTAATGACCACCTTACACACCTCCCGGAAGTATTCTCTATTCTTGAATCTAATGCTCTATACATCAATTCTAAGAAATGTGTCTTCTTACGCAGCAACATCACATTTCTTGGCTTCACTATTGGACAAGAAGGCGTCCAAGCGGATCCTCAAAAAACTGCAGCCATCAAAGAATGGCCAATACCTACATCGGTCAAAGAGGTGCAATCTTTCCTTGGTTTGGCATCATTTTACCGCAAATTTATAAAGAATTTTAGCTCCATAGCTGCCCCTTTAACTCGTTGCCTAAAGAAAGGTAACCCGCTGGTTTTAACTCTCCCAGATTTTAGTAAAGTATTTGAAGTAGTTGTAGATGCAAATTCTATTGGCATAAGGGCTGTCACAAGGATCCCATCCTTTAGAGTTTTTTAGTGAAAAGTTAAGCGAGGTTAGACAAAAGTGGTCCACCTATGAACAAGAACTTTATGCATTTGGTCAGAGCCCTCCATCAATGGAAACATTATCTTATAGGCAAGGAATTTGTTTTAATAATTGATCATTATTCCTTAAAATTCCTTCATTCTCAAAAAAACATAAACCGAATGCATGCTAGATGGATTTCTTTTATACAAAAATTTGATTTCATCATAAAGCATACATCTGGAATCACTAACGAAGTGGTTGATACCTTGAGTAGAAAGTCATCTCTCCTTACCATGCTTCAAAGTAAAATTATTGCCTTTGACCATCTACCAAATTGTTATGAGAATGTTTCTCTAACTCTCCTCCTAAGGACTACCACCTTTTGGATGGTTTTTTTTATTTTGTGGTAATAGATTATGCATCCCACAAGGATCTCTACGCGAGGTTATCATAATGGAAGCCCATTCGGGTAGCCTAGCAACTCATTTAGGTGACAAAACCTATGAAATCCTTGCCCACGATTTTTCTGGCCTGCTCCTCTTCCAATCCCTACTAACATTTGGGAGGACTTATCGATGGATTTTATATTAGGGTTGCCAAGGACACAAAGGGGGTTTGACTCTATATTTGTCGTTGTGGATAGGTTTAGCAAAATGGCTCATTTCGTACCTTGTAAGAAAACATATGATGCTTTGAACATAGCTAATCTTTTCTTTCGAGATATTGTCAGGCTTCATGGAATTCCAAAGACAATTGTGTCTGATAGAAATGTCAAATTTATGAGTTTTTTTCTTGGAAAAGTTTGTGAAAATGTTTTGGCACTAACCTCAAATTTAGCTCTTCAAGCCACCCACAAACGAACGGTCAAACAGAAGTTACAAACCGAACATTGGGTAATATGCTTCAATGTCTAAGTGGAAATCAACCAAAACAAAGGGACACTAACCTTGCACAAGCGGAGTTTGCTTACAACATGCAGAATAGATCAACAGGGAAGTGTCCATTTGAGATTGTATACACTAGACCCCCTCCTTTGACTTTTGATCTTACAACTCTTCCTTCTAACATAGATATTAACGAAGAAGTTGAACAACTTGCTGAATGTATTCAAGAACTACATTCGGAAGTCATTGACCAGCTAGAGAAAGCAACCTCCACATACAAAGCTCAAGCGAATGGTGATAAAAGACGTGTTTCATTCAAGCCAGGAGACCTTGTAATGATATATCTTCGAAAGGACCGCTTGCCAAAAGGAGCATACAACAAACTTAATGACAAAAAGCTCGAACCATTTGCCAAAAGGAGCATACAACAAACTTATTGGGTTTGTGGCCTACAAGTTGACACTTTGATTTGAAGCCACCATCCATCTTATTTTTCATGTTCCACAACTCAAAAAGGCGTTAGGCCTGGGCCAGGGCCAGGATTTGCAAATGGGTCCCCCATCTTATTTGACTCCTTTGAATGGGTAGCCCATCTGTACGACATTTTCAGGTATCGAAAGAATGCAGACATGTGGAACTATTGATTGAACTATTGGTAAGTTGGAAGAATTTACCCAAGCATGAAGCCACGTGGATGCTAATGGATGACTTCAAGAAGTAGTTTCCCACTTACAACCTTGAGGATAAGGTTTATCTGACATCGGGAGGTGATGTTAGGCCCCCAACACTAATTACATACTCAAGGGACAAGAAGGGGAATTCGACGTGAAAGTTAGTAGAAGTTACTAACTAAAGGGTAGGGACCACGGAATGGTTGTAGGGGAGTGTGGTCAATATATATGCGTATTGTTAGTACAGTGTACTTTTATGCTTTTGCTCTCTAGAAAGTTCTCAAGGAAAGGGAGAGTCACCAACTCTCTTAAATTGCTACAAGTTTATGTAGCCTTAGGGCATTTTGGCATGTTATCATGATCATTTTATTGGAGGAAATACCTTAAAAATTTGTGAATGAAATGCTTTAATAACTCTTCCAATAAAAAATTCATCATAGCCATGTCGAGGAAGCTGCCTGGAATTCACCTGGAAGAAAAAGGGTAATTATTAATTATCATATGTTATACATCCATTTGAGGTCGTATTCCTCAAGCACACACTAAGTCAATTTTCTTTGGAAAACTTACCCTGTATAGAGATAATGGCAGCAAAATATGCTTTGGAGCACATGACAGAGAAACTCCAGAATCATTTGAAGCAGTTATAAAAGAAAGTCCGATGTCCGCCAAGAAGTGCAACTTCTAGAATTGGAAAAAGGAAAAAGAAAAAAAAAAAAAACTTCGTAGTTGATAAAATTGTGTGATAACAAAGGCCAGGGGAATAAAAAAAATCATTACTACAAACTCTCACAGGTGATGTTTCGATATCCACAGCATCCTCAACCCTCCTAATGGCACGGAAAATACTGTACAAATATAAAACAGTATCTTTGGCAACATTCACATCTGCTTTAACTAACATCTGCAACACAGATAGGAATGGGCTGCGAAAAGAGCATATTTCAAGCAGAGACAACCAAAGTTTTTGTGGACAGGAAAACAATAAACTTCAACAATGATTCAAACAGAAGGCACATTTACCTGCAAAATTGAGCGTATACATTTTCATCTTGACAATCTACAAGTGGGAAGTCTGAATCATGAGCTAGAATATATATCAAGAATACTACTATATATGCTGGGACAAAAGTCATTGACCCATCTGGAACCACAGAAGTTTGATGAATCTGTGCTATCTTACTGTATCGCTCAATAAAATCTGCCATATATTTAAGTGACTGACATGAAATAAAGAGTTTCATCAGAAGCAAATCATTAAACCAAAAAGAAAAGGTACCTGACATAATAAAATTTATGCATATTTGATAATAATACACATACATCCTCCTGAAGATCTTTCAAGCTATCCGAGATGCAAAATGCAAAAGCACAAGCATATCGAGTAGGTATAGCCTGCTCCTTCAATAACTTGTGTGCTTTGTCAATAAATTGCTTTCTAAACTTCGAAGAGGAGTCCTGGAATGTAGCAGGAAATAAAAGTACCAGCTGATCATAAAGGGGTCGCTTGAAGACTAATATCCATCAGATTAGAAAATGCAATACCAATACCAATAATGCCGTCAAGCACATATAGATGAAGATGAAGCAGGTTGAACTGAGTGACATCTACTATATACATTTCAACGAAACTTGATAAATGAAAAATAAAATAAAATATTTTTTTATTAGTGCTATTTCTTAAAGAACATTCTCTACTTTTCTTGTCCATATTTGAAAAAGAGAACCATTTGTCTAAAGCTAGTCAAGAAAGATATCTTCTATTTACATTTTGAATCATTTTTTTTTTAATTAATAAAAATGTGTATTGAAAACAACTCTTTCAAACATACTGAAGTATACCCACCATCACACAAGAAGTTTCTAAGAAATGAAAAGTCCCACCACTTCAGATGGTGAACTCATGAACCGTCTAGTCACATGATCAATTGTTTCGATTATTTTATAATTATCAACCTTTATTTTTTAACCAAGTACTTAGTTCATTTCAGATCTCACACATTGACTTATCAACTCCAGAACTCTATAAAATCAAACTTACCTCCTTCAAGTAAATGCGGTGAAGGCTTTGCTTGCTAGAATTTGGTTTGAAAGGAACCAAAGTGTTTTTCAAGAAAAATCCTTATCGTGAATAAACTGTTTTGAAGTTGCTCGACTTGATGCATCCACCTGGTGCTCTCTTTCCAAGTCATTCTCAAGCTTTTTGGTGCAAGACATATGTCTAAATTGGAGAGATTTTACTTCCCTAGATTATATGCAACTTTACATCTTTGGTTTATAAGAACATATTGTACTGTACTATTTTTCTCCTTATGTTGAACATCAATTCTCTTCATTATGTAACTTTTGGGATATGATGAGGGTATTATAGAAGTGTCAACCTAGTCGAGATGTCCGGGTACACTTGTTGATCCCCTTGTCCTATTTTGTCTTATAGTTTGCTTGAATTATTAAGTATCTTTGTAATTTGAGCATTAGACTCTTTTCCTTATATCAATGAAAAGTTTGTTTCCTTTAAAAAAAAAAATCCAGAACTCTATCAAAAATGCAATTTTTCTTGTTGTATCATCAATACATTGAAAGATTTATGGGTTTTGTTATACGGATAACCTCGATTTCGAATAGTTAATGTTGTTAGCCCTACTTTTTGAAAATAATGAAAGATGACCCTCTATCATAGTCGAAACGCACTATGAGTGTGCTAGTCATCCATATTGTCACTCGTGCTTGTGCACCTTTAATAAAAGTTAGAGCGGCAAGTGCAAGTGAGAGAGGCATAAGGAGTGCGAGCAAGAGTGAGTGTAAGCCCGAATGAGTGTGAGGAGGAGGGCGAGTAAGAGAGCAATGAGGAGCATGAGCACAAGCACAAGTGAGAGAATGAAGGAGAGGAGTGTAAGTGAGAGATTGAGGAAAAGAACGAGCATGAGGGAGTGAGGAAGGAAGACCCCTAGCATGTGAAGGATGACATTAATTTCGCACTCACTAACGTCGTGTGGGACAAAATAGATAATTAACACACTCTTAGCACATTTTGACTATGACAAAGAGTCATACTTCATCATTTTAAAAAACAGGGGAAAACAACATTAACCATCCAAAATTTAGGTCATTCGTACAAAAAATCCAAAATTTATTTCGAGCAAAAAAACACCTCATACACCTTCTCGTTGGTGTATTACACATGAAACTACATTTGAGTTCACTAATAGATAATATTTTTTAGATTCTCTATAAATCTTGCAACCATAGCATTCCAACAAAGTGATATTTCCCAAATACTAAAAGACATCCATTTGTGGTGTAAAACAAAGAGAGTTTTTATTATGAATGAAGATTACCCCTAAAAGTACAAATGACCTTAATATGTATAAGCTGAGAACCAGTTACCTATAACCAGGGGAACTGGTTAAAATACTAAAATCTATATAAGAAAAAAAATAAGCGGAAAAAGAAAACCAACTAATAAAAAGTTGACAAATAAGAGAGTAAAAGTACATAAAAAACCTCCAAATATCATAAGTATCTACATCAATTCGGCTTTCCATAATAGGCTTATGTCCATGAAAATACTTAGGTACATCCCAGGTTACCCCTATCATTGTGTGTGCGATGAAAGTGGAATGAACAAAGATAGGTGCATCTTGAAATGCACCCAAGTATTGTTGTACTTTTATTTCTTTTACAAGCAAGGACAGATCGAACTCCAGAAGTTTCAGTCATGGCAATTTCTGGGCAGTAATTGGAGCATATGAACAAAACTACTAAATAAGGAACGTTAAATCCTAGGGTGAAAAAAAATAGATTACAATCACGAGTACTAAACTAATAAAAAGTAAAATCACACGTACTGCCATCAACACTTGTTCAATGGAATAATAGTTTTCTGTTTTTTCAATTAGTCGTGTCCTTTGATTAATTAATTACGAATTCACACTGCCCGAGTTTTCTTATAATTCATGTTCATCAATCTGTATGCAGATTTATGAGCTGAAGACCAAAACTAATGTACCTTTGCCGTCGAGATTGTCAACCGGAAAATCTCTGGTGCAATTTGTAAATCCCATCTTCTGGAAAGACGAAGAACCGATTTTGCAGCAGCTAATTTGATTCGAGCCTGATCATCCTCACTGTATCATAAATCTCCAGAAGTTTAAAAGCTTGGCAGAAGCAAAACAAATAATAATAAAAATAAAAATAAATCCTAAAATAATTTTATTAGTGACTAAGGTTACATAAAAGCTTAGTGGAAGTTAAAAAATATCAATCTAACTGAGAAATTAAAATCAGTGCGTATTCTCTAGAAAGTAGGAACGCAAAAGGGGGAATCTTAATTTAATAACAATAAATTATGTAAAATCTTCAGAAGGTTGACAAAATTGCAGCTTCAAACCTAAGATTATAGGTGAGTAAAACTTGCAAAACAAGAAACAACTCATAATCCGTAGCAACATTCTGTAATTTAGAAAAAGTTCCTAAAATAAGTTTTATCTATCAATGCACTTAAATACATACGTAGGGATGATCTCAACAGAAGCTTCACACATGTTCAGCATCCGTGATAAAACGTTCAGAAACTCGTCAACATTTCTTCTAGGAGTCCCTCGATGTGGCAAAAAACTCTTAACGAGGGTTTTCAACCCATAAATCTGCAAAAAGTAGATACATAAATAACACTACAAGGCAAAGAAAAATCATCCATAACATTAATGATTAAAAAATACAGCATATCTCCCGTTACATGAATTCAGT
Organism: Benincasa hispida; assembly: GCF_027475165.1. Classification (NCBI taxonomy): domain Eukaryota; kingdom Viridiplantae; phylum Streptophyta; class Magnoliopsida; order Cucurbitales; family Cucurbitaceae; genus Benincasa; species Benincasa hispida. The sequence goes on from NC_143486.1 coordinate 79,279,483, forward strand.
GCCTACTAAGTAGGACTATTGCCCTAACAAAATCAGTTTAAAATGGCAAGAAACGATCTTCTCTGACATTAATATGGCTTAGTCTTTTTCCATCCTTCAGAAAGACATTTTCCGTTCATAGAAATTCTTTTTATTGTTCAATGTCATTAAGAGATCCCTGGAAAAATCCTTTAATGCTACACTTTCTAGAAGCATGATTGAAGATCATAATTTGATTGAACTTCCCACGTCCAACAGTCATTTCACTGAGTCTAATTTGAGGGATTTTCCTGTAATGCCCCTTGATTAATTTCAGAGGTATATGGCTGGTCTCACAACTTAAGAGTTTCAAGGACAGTGAAGGCTACTATAAATTACTTCCCCGTAGTCCAAGATTAGTCTCCTTTGTCGTGACAATTTAAGAGATGAGTTAAAAGTTTGAATCTGATTCAGACCTTTGAGCTGAATACATGTATGTACTAAATAGCCCATCTTATTTCTAGCTATTGAAACCAAGTTAGCCAAATTCAATTTCATGATTTTGAATTGAGACAAGGAACTAGAGTCAAGTATGAGAAGGATAAATGTGCAGATATCCAGCAATCACCCATGGTCCGATTTCCAAGCTTTTAGTACTTGGCTTTGTCCATGAATTTTCCAGGGGCTGCTGTTGGGATGAAGAGAATGGAAATGGAGTATCATATTGAGAGATAGGCAATGCGTTCAAGAATCTCAAAGCAGGGATATCATATTGGAGTACCCCATTCCATTCTTTTATTATAGGGTATTTGGAGTAACTTTACATTTTTTTTTTGTAAGAACAACAACTTTCACTAAGAAAAAATGAAAACATACATGGGCATACAAAAACCAAGCTCACAAAAAAGGGGACCCCTTTACAAGAAGGGGCTCTAGCTATACAAAAGCATGTCTATAGAATAATTACAAAAAGCCTTCAAAACCGAAGCCCAATGAGAAACATGATAACGAATAAGCGACCAAATTTCTCTAGCATCCCTTTTAACCCCCCTAAACACCCTGCTATTCCTATCACCCCAAAGCACCCACAAAGTAGTACAAACGCTGGCAAGCCAAATAAACCGATCTCTCTCCCCAAATGGCAGATTGAGGAGGAACTCAATCATATCTCTAACATCTCTATGACAAGCACACAACATGCCAAACGTCTGGAAAAAAGAATCCCAGACCCAACTCACAAAATCACAATGCCAAAGAATATGGTCCAAGTTTTCCTTCACCTTCTGAAACCCAACTTGCAAGATCACAAAACTAAAGAATATGGTCCAAGTTTTCCGCTACCTTCTAAAAAAGGATACAGCATAAAGGCCCAGCCAGCGCTGGCAACTTCCTAACAAACCTATCCAACATGCTAACACGGTCATGAAGAACCTGCTAAGTAAAGAATCTCACTTTTTTAAGAACGTTAATCCTTCATAGTGACAAAAAGACCAACTCATCCAAAGGAGAAGGATTAACTAGACACTGGAAGAAAGACTTCCATGAGAACCCTCCCTAGGGATTAAGGCTCCAAACTCGCACATCTCTCCTCCCGAGACGAAAGGGGTGGTTCTCAAGAAGGGAAAGGAAAGCAACCACATCCGTCATTTCCTTATCGGAAAGAGCATAATGGAACCGAAGGAAAATGTTAGGTATCTCACCTACAATCAATGATGAAGAATACCCAACAAGACTATTCCCAGAAAATAGAGCAATGTTCAACGTATTTATTTATGAACTCAAGGGAAAAATACTTACAAAGGATCCAAAAGCTCAAGAAAAAAGAAGAAAGAAACATATATCAAAAAACAACCAGCACTTTCAAGAGGGCCAGTAGTCCTCTCCTTACTCAAGCCACAGAAGCTTACTCTCTTAGATTTTTCCTACCTAATCCTCCATACCTCCTTCCTTTTTATAACCCAATTTGCCCTCATCTGCAGGAATCTTTTCCCTAACGGATTTGGCAAGCCCTCATTATGGAGCATATTCCCTTCTAACTGTCTCAGCTTGTGAAATACCTTTTTGCCCCTCCTCTTATATGTATACAATATTGGGGGTGTAACACTACCGCTCCTCTCGAATTGCACCATGTCCTCAAGGTGGATATGAGGAAACTGTTGTTTTATAGCATATACAGATTCCCACGTTGCTTCATTCTCCGGTAGCCCACTCCATTTGATGAGCCATTCATTTGCTGTCAAATCTTTGTTCCATCGTACTGCCAAAAATGTTTTTGGCACCACTTGGAGCTCGAATTCTTCTGTTAGCGAAGGGGGATGGTGCTGAATGTTATGGGATTGTCCCAATTTCTTTTTAAGTTGAGAAACGTGAAAGACATTGTGGATCGCTACTTTCTAAGGGAGTTCTAACTTGAAAGCCACTTCCCCTATTCGTTCTATGATTCGATATTGGCCATAAAACCTTGGAGCCAATTTTTCACACTTCTTTCGAGCCAAAGATTTCTGTCGCTATGGTCTAACCTTTTTAAAAATACCTCATCCCCTATTGTGAATTGAAATTCCCTTTTGTGCAATTCTGTTTGTTTCTTCATATGGTTTTGAGCCATTACTAGATTCTACTTTAGGGCCGAAAGTGCTAGATCCCTTGCTTGTAACTATTGTTCCACATTGTTGTTAGTTGTTTTCTTTTGTCCATATGAAACTAACGGAGGGGGAGGACAACCGAAAACCGCTTGGTAGGGAGATGTCTTGATTGCTAAGTGGATGGTAGTGTTATACCACAATTCAGCCCATGCTATCCATTTGCTCCACTTGGTTGGTTGTTTGTTACAAAAGCGCATTAAATATGTCTCCAAGCATCTATTAACTCTCTTTGTCTGCCAATCTATTTGGGGGTGGAATGTCGTGCTTCTCTTTAAAGTTGTCCCCATCATAGTGAATAATTCCTTCTAGAAATGACTCAAGAATATTTTGTCCCAATCCGTTACTATGGAATTAGGTACTCCATGATGACGAATAACTTCTTCAATGAACAAATCAGCCACTTGTTTTACAGAAAACAGGTGTCGTAATCTAATGAAATGTGCATACTTAATCTATCAACCACTACCATGATTGAGTTGTACCCTTCTGATTTTGGTAGCCCCTCGATAAAATCCATCGTCAAATCTTCCCAAATCAAATTCGGAATGGGGAGAGGTTGGAGTAAGCCTGTCGGGGTTAAGGCTTCTAATTTGATCCTTTGGCATGTATCACAACCTTCTACATATTTCTTTACATCATTATTCATTCCTTGCCAGAATAACTCTCCATTCATCCTCTTATAAGTTCGTAGGAATCCCGAATGTCCCCTTAAGACTGAATTATGAAAGGTGTGCAGCAGTGAAGGAATGAGAGAAGAGGTCCGAGAGATGACGAGACGACCCTTGTATAGCAGCTTCCCATTTTTCCATTGATAATTGGGTTCCCATACGAATCTCTCTTTAAAATTTCAATTATTTTCTGTAGATCCTCATCTTGTTTTACTTTTTTGAGGGCCAACTTAACATCCAACAAATCTGGAACTGTCAGAACATACACTTCAGCTGGCATGGACACTCAGGAAAGTGCATTGGCTGCTTTGTTTTGCAGCCCGAGTAAATACAAAATTTCAAAGTTATATCCCAAGAGTTTGGTCAGCCACTTTTGGTGTTGGTTGTACTTCCTGTTCAACTAGAAATTTCAATGCTTTCTGATTCGATATGATTGTGAATTTATTCCCTAGTAAGTAGTGCCTCCATTTCTAAAGTGCTAGTACTACGGCCACGAGTTCCCTCTCGTATATCGACTTGGCTTGCGCCCGAGGTGACAATTTCTGGCTAAAGTATGCTATTGGCATGTCATTTTGAGAGAGGACTGGTCCCAATCCATATCCTAAGGCATCCGTTTCAGTTACAAACGGTAGAGAAAATTCTGGTAAGGCTAGGACAGAGACAGTCATCACGGCTTCCTTGAGTTCCACGAATGCTTTTGTGGCTTCTTCCCCCCAGTTGAAAGCATTTTTCTGTAATAATTTCGTCAATGGTGCTGCAATGCTCCCATATCTTCGTACGCATCTTCGGTAGTATCCAATAAGTCTTAGAAATTCTCGTAATTCTGATACATTTTTTGGTTGTGGCCACCTAGCCATGATCGCAATCTTCTCCCTATCTGCCTCTACTCCTTGTTCCAAAATCCAATGACCTAAATATTGTATTCTTGATTAGCACAATACACATTTCTTGTGGTTTGTGTATAGCTTGTTGTCGCGTAGGACATTAAATACTACCCCCAGGTGAGTCTCGTGTGTTGAAATATCAGGGTTGTAAACTAAAAAATCGTCAAAGAAAACTAGCACAAACCGGCAGAGGAATGGTCTAAATACCCGGTTCATGAGGGATTGAAAGGTGGCCGATAAGTTGGTTAACCCGAATGACATCACCAAGGATTCATAATGGCCTTTGTGTGTCCTAAAGGCAATTTTCTCAACATCATAGTCCCTCATTCTTATCGGGTGATATCCGGACTTGAGATCCAACTTTGAATAGATGGCTGAACCACTTAGCTCCTCCAATAGTTCCTCAGTTACAGGGATCGCTGCTATAGTTGCTTGGTTCAACTTCCGGTAATCCACACAAATCACCAACCACCATCCTTCTTCCTTACTAACAGAACTGGGCTTGAATAGGGACTTCAACTTGGTCTTATTATCCCTGCTTGCAACATCTCTCCCACCAGCTTCTTAATCTCTTCCTTCTGGGCATGCCCATACTTATAGGGTCGTACATTGACAGGTTTCTGTCCTTCTAACAGCAGAAGTCTATGGTCGACATCATGTTTGGGAGGTAACGCCTTTGGTGTGGCAAAGATGTCCTCATTTTCCTCAAGCAAAGCTTGGATCATGACTGGTAATTTCTCCTGTTGTTGCATTGTTTCTTCAGATATGAGATCTTTGTTCTCTTTTATTTCGATGTTTTGAAACTCTATCAAAAATCCTTGGTCTTCTTCTTCCCATATTTTTTGCCAGTGCCTTCAAGGATACCTCTATTTTTGTAAGGGAATGATCTCCTTTCAGAATGACTGGTGAATCTCCGAATATGAATGTCATAATCAAGGTGGGCCAGTGTATTCCCATAAAACCAATTGTACAAAGCCATTGCATACCAAGAACAACGTCAATCTTCCATAAATCGATTGCAAGAAAATCAGAGGTTACCTCAAGTTTCGAGAATTTGATCATCACCGAATTGCATCTCCCTTTTCCCTGAACTGTCATGCCATTTCTGATGACCAAACCAAAGGTTCTGTTGCCAGTGACCAGTAACCTTGACTCGTCCACAATTTTTTTGTGAATAAAATTGTGGGTTGCTCCACAATCAATTAATATGATTACTTCCCTACCTTTAATCATCCCCTTTAACTTCATTGTGCCTTTAGAAGAAAACCCAAACATTGAGCGCAATGTTATCTCCAGGTTGTCCATACTTCCAATGTTTTCAACTCGGTTTGTATTTCTTCTTCTGTAGCTTTAGTCTCCTCCATTTCCTCTTCTGTGTTCATAATAAACAGCATCAGTTTGCAATTCACTCTCATTTTGCATCGATTCCCCGGTGAGTATTTGTCGTTGCAGTAGAAGCAAAACCCCTTGTCCAATCGCTCTCGAAATTCATTATCTGAAAGCTTTTTCACCCGCAAATCCCTTTTCACAAACGTTCCTTTTACTGGAATGGAGATCTGTCGCGTCATTAGGGCTTCATTTCCTCTTACTGAAGGTTTATCGCCCGCGCTTTCTTTTTTTAATTGTTGGGCCTCCTTCTTATTCGACCCAGGTACGCCCAAATCACTTAGGGCCAATTGTAAAGCCACATTTCTGTCGTTAACCAATTAGACCTCTCGCATACAATCTTCTAGGGTCGAAGATTCCTGCTGACGACCTCTGCCTGCAATGCTGGTTCCAGGCCATTAACAAATGCATCATGAAGGACGCATTCCGCCATTTCCAGTAAGGGTGTTGCGTAATTCACGAATTCTTTTACGTATTCTAGGTAGGTGCCATCTTGTTTTATTTTGAGCAATCTTGCCCCTAAGCTTGCTTCTCCAATGGGGCAAAAATGTTCAAACATTATTCTCTTCAGTTCTTCCCAGGATGTGATGGCCTTGGGATTGTGGCTCCATAGGAACCAATCGACTTCATTAAGAGCAAAGCTTACCACGCTACCTTGACCTTCTCGACATCTGTGAGTTCATGAATTTCAAAGTAATGTTCTACGCAGTAGACCCATTTGCCCTCCATCTGCTTACTCAAAGTAATTTCAAGAGGGCCAGTAGTCCTCTCCTTACTCAAGCCATAGAAGCTTACTCTTTTAGGTTTTTCCTACCTCATCCTCCCTACCTCCTTCCTTTTTTTAACCCGATTTGCCCTCCATCTGCAGGAATCTTTTCCCTAATGGATTTGGCAGGTCCCCCATTATGGAGCATATTCCCTTCTAATTGTCTCAACTTGTGAAATACCTTTTTTGCCCCTCCTCTTATATGTATACAATATTGGGTGTGTAACAGAAAATGAGTAGGAGCTCTCTGACCAAACGAGAAAATCTGTCACGGAATGACTTTAAAAGAAGACAGATGATACAACTGGGGAAATAACACACAAAGAGGTCTCTCCCCCACCTAATGATCTTTCCAAAAGTACGTCTCTCCCTTCCCACACCACACACCGAACCCAAAAGACAACAGCAGAGGCTCTTTTGAAATATCTTTCCAAAGATTCCGATAGGTGCCTTTAATCCCTTTAGCCAACCACTTGAAAGGACGGGAGTCATGTTTACTAACAATAACCCTACGCCATAGAGAATTGGGCTCAAAGAAAAAGTGTCCCAACCATTTGGCTAAAAGGGTTTTATTAAGGATCCTACTATTCCCAATTTCTAAACCCCCCCGAATGAAACCGGTTTTTCGATAACCTCCCAAACTTTTCGTAATACCCACTTGCCATCAAAGCGTTTATATCTTATCCTCCCCTTCATTCTGCAGTGCATCCTTTTTAATGGGGAAAAAGGGAATCCTTTCCAGAAAAATAATAATAATAAAAGAAAAAACTACCAAGTAAATGCCATGTTAGATTAATTTTCAAAACAGGTGAAAATCACAACTCCATAAACTGAAAATTAAATGAAACCCAGGTCTTCGTATGTTTACCTTTAAATCGCAAGAATCGCTGCCAGCAGCATCGCCATCTAATTTATTTAAATTATCTGATAAGTCCACCTTCATATATAAGGTTAATAGATTGGTAAAAAAAAAAAAAAAAAAAAAAAAAAAAAACTCAAGGAAGCAAAAAGTCAACAAAACTAGAAGGCACTGGCATTGAAAATCAGATATGCATATAAAAATTTTAGAAAAATAAACTTAAAAAACGAAGTTCACAAGAATTACTTGCAAGACTTTCTCATATATATAAGCTATGATCCCTTCATCCTGATCGTGATCATCAAATGTTGAAACAGAATATTTTGCAATACAACCTAAAGATTGCAGTACTGTTGGGAGATTCATTCCCCTGCGTAGAGAATCAACAAGTTCCTGGCAAAAAGAAGAGTTCAATAAGCTATTTTTCTGAATGCCACTAACCTCCAAAAGATATTTGTGCGTACCTTACATAATTTAGAGAACCAAACATGCCCAGAGTTACTAGCTAAAGCTGCAATCGCAGAAACAGCGCTCTTTGATTCGGCACGACTACCCACAAAGCATAACCTCTCCAGAAATGGGTACACATCTCTGTTAGGGGAAGGGAAGCAGAAAGCACTAAAAATTTTAGGATATTTTCCATCCTCAACCATGCAGAAGATATGGTCATGTGACGTAGCATTCATATTACACATCTAAAGACTCTTAATTGAACTAAGACCATATTTACAAAAATCTGGTCCAATCATAATAAAAATCAATCCTAATTGAATCAATCGCAAAGACTAAAGAGAATGGGATTCAGCAAGTTGGAAAAGAAGATTCAAGACAGCCAACTGAGATTTCCTTAACCAGCTGACCTTACTTCGTACTCTAACGGTGTTTGTTACAAACAAGCTGCAATTGTAATCAGCAATCCATTGGTAATAGTTACTTTCATATGGAATCGTAATGAAATATCAATGATTACCATAATGCCTCTTTTATATTTCTAATTCTAATTACTTACTTATTCAAATTTTTATATTTAAAAAACTTAATGCTTAAATTTAAATTTAAAAACGTATAATTTATAATAATAAAAAAAAGTAATTGTCTTAAATCGCACCCATCAAATTCAAATTTCAATCGGGAGAAACACATAATCTTGACATAAATACATTAAAAAGATAACAATTTTCAAACTCTAAAATTATTTTATTTAATAAGATAATATTATTTAATATACTTAAATTATATTTTTATAATAAACTAATCCAAAAATCACATATAATAGAAAAAATATGGCCAGAAACAAAAAGTCAATTATTGTTCTCCTATCTATGGCCTAGCAAAAATAATGGATGAAAGGAGAAAAAAAACACTAACTTTTTAAGTATGGATATAGATATGGATATGAATCGTTGGAGAGAAATGACAGATAATAGAAAAAACAATGCTAACTTTTAAATGGTGTTTTAAAAAGCCCTCTCAGGTGCAAACCTAGGTTCAAAGCGCAGGTCTGGCGTCTCGCCTCACACATTTATGAAAAAGGCACATGCCTTTTGTGTAGCCTTAAGGCTCGAAGCCCTACATCTTTGGTTTTTTTTCCATTATTTTTACAAAATAGTAATAATCAGGATTCTTTATTAACTAAGAAAATCAAATTTTCTAAGGCTAAATGCAAATTTTCTTGTGTTTAAAGGCTTTTTTTTTCATATTTCCACTTTAACTGTGTCTTCTCTTCTTCACGTAGTATTTTCATGTATAGTGCGCCTCACAAAAAAAAATAATTAAAAAACAATAATAAAAAAAATCTATTGCACCATGAGCTTTAAAAAACACTCCTTTTAAATTATGAATATGAATATGATCTCTGATCACAAAGTTGGATATGAACATGGATCTCTAGTGAGAATGCAGATAATAGAGCTAAGTTTGTAATTATATATGTAGATGGATATGAATATGGATATGGATGTCAAGAGAGAAATGGAAGAAAAAAGGGAAAAAAAAAAATGTCAGCTATTTACTTATGGATATCGATATCATTATAGATATAGATTATTGATATGTTTGTTCTTTTTTATCAATAATATATATATATATATATGGATATGGATATGAGATTTAGATTATTAATATAGATATAGGTATGGATCTAGAGATAAAGGAAAAATGACACAAAGTTAGTCAAAAAGATGGTGTGGGTCCCATGTTATAATCAATGACAATGACAATGATGACCCTTTCTGGGTGTAATAGATAAAAATTTTGGAGTGGGGCCAACCATTACTTCCCATCGCAAAGTTCCCGCATTTTTTTTCCCATTGATTGGTTACACTTGCAAGTGTGCAAAAGACTTCAAACATGGATACCAACAAGAAGAAGAAGAAGAAGAAGAAGAAAAAAAAAAAAAAAAAAAAAAAAAAAAAAAATGTTGGCTATAAACATGTTGATTAGTTGTGAAATCACTAGGGATTTTATTTTATTCTTATTAGGATATTTTTCCTTTTCTCTAATATAAGAAGGCTTTGTATCTTATGATCGATTCACTGGAATACAAAAACATCTGATTCCATTCAAACTTAGAAAGAGTTATAAGACATTTTCCTATATCAATTATCAACCAAATAAATCTCTCAAAAACAATATTCAAGAGGAAGATTTCTATAGTATAAACATAATTCAAGCAGACATCTTATATTAGTGCAGAAATGTAACCCCCTTTTGCTAGTATAGATTGAACACTTCTATCCAGTCGGAGAAATTTGTTGCAACTTCCTTCGGAGGGGGTTTCCATTTGTTTATATCTTGAAAAATAAGATGATGTTAGTGAACACATACAGAAGCTGCTAATGGCGATTACCTGAGTTCAATCGATAAAGGAGGGCCTGCTTTTGACAATACGTCGATCAGCTTACTATCAATTGAATTCCTTTCTTCCAACAACCTCAGCAGTCGGCCTTCCAAGGCTCTGATGAGTGAGGGGAAAATGCTGATAATAGCCTGAGATCAAATGGTCATGCTAAGTTCTGAGGTCCGCCACTCTAATATGTTTATTGAAAAGCAATTATTCTTTTTTATTATTTATTTATTTTGGGAAGATAATAACAAGAATTCCTTGAAAATTTTGAGAACCTTTCTTCGTGAGAAACAACTCCTAAAATTGAAAGAACCAAGATATCCTATCAATTCCAATTTTCTAGAGAGAATGCAAAGCTCTCCAACTATCACACATTAGAAAATGAAAACAATCAGTTCAAGTCAGTTGTTCGTCCAAACCAACACCAAAGACTCACATTATAATACGAAAAATAATTAACTAAAATTACACTGTATGGAAAACTGAATGAAACCAACAAAATTTATACGCACTGAACGGACCCAACTATTTTTTAGTTTTACACCTTAAAAGACGGAATCAACATGGTTAGGTCAGTTTTGTCAATTGTTTTGTCTCACCTAGCATGACTATCTCTAATAAAAATATGATTACAATATGAAGAAGCTAAGTAACAAAAATTTATAAGTGTAAACCCTAAACCCTATACCCAAAAATTTATAAGCACTGAGCCGACCAACTATCTTTTCGTATTTTATTTAAACAAAACAAAACTCCACCAAGAAGCAAAGTAACCTACTCCAAAATCTCCTTGTCATCAATTATTCTTTCATACAAGCTTCTGCAGTTCGTTCAGACAAAATTTCCAAGAAGAAACTTTGATAGCATCTAATCAATGATAAATCCACAAACACAAGAAAAAGGAAATCAAAGTTCCTAACATCTTCTAACCACCCATTGTGTTTCAACTTCATCATGAAGTTACAAATATTTGTGAATGCTAGAGTTAATTGCAATTGTATTCTTAAGATTACATTAAAATATTTAATACACCCTAACCTATCAACCTAGGTGTTTATGTTTAGGGATGATTAAATGCATGATATTCCTACTCCAAATAATAACATTGCTTTGAAATTACTAGGAGTTATCATTTAAAAGGAATGAAAATGAATATGTTAAATAAACAATGTAATATAAATAAGGCCCCATCAGCCTAGAATCAACATATTGCAATTCTACTTACCAGTAGAAGCTTGCCAGTAGGCCCCTCCAAATGTTTGTTTCCAATTCTGTCACTCAAAATGCAGTCTAATGCAAAGTGTATATGTTCTGTGCTGAATAAATTATACGAGCACTTTAAGGAGAGTGATTTCAAAAACTCAAAATGAATCTGTTTACTTCCTATCATCCTCAACAATTTGTCCTGGCAAAAAAATAATGATAATAATCCTATCAGTCCATGCAAAATGACATACATCAAGCATTTATGAAAAAATCCCACAGAGGAGAGTAAGCTAGTCAAGGGCTCATCTGTCAAATATATACCCATATATATTTATATTTTCTTTTGAAAAGGAAACACCACTTTTCATTGATGAAATGAAAAGAGATTAATACTCGAATTACAAGAAACAATTGAAGCCAAACTTTTTCTTTTCCCTTCTCCTGATAAATATGATTTTTTCAGTTCAATGAATATGAGATTTGAAAACAACTAATGAGATCATAAGGGTTTACGCAATGAACAAGCAGAACCAGTAAATAAAACAGAATCAAGGTCATTAATGCTCATTGCCAAAGAAAACAAAAGAACCACTCAACCTACCCATAATCAGTAAACCCAGAAAAGTGAGTTTGAGATAACTTTGTGCAAACTTGTAGCAATGCAACATTTGCCAAAGAAAACATAAGAACCAGTCAGCCTACCTGTAACTCATAATGAGCTGATTAAGCATACAAGGCACACATTGACACAGTTGAGAAATGCAACATTTATCCCATGAATTTTAATGAAACTGTTTCATATAAATTTAATATTTTGTAAAATTTTCGTATCTTGTAAATATTTTGAAACTTTTCAAACATCGTAAAACTTCAATATTTCAGAAAAAATTAGTAACTAGATCCAGTTATTCTAGATATATCTCTTCCCTTGATTGTTGCAGAAAGGACTGCCATACCTTCACTACTTACACTTGATGTTACAACTTTCTTTTTTCAAAAAAGAAACGTGTTGCTAGATTCTCTTCTACATTGAATTTCAAGAGAAATGCAATTAGTAATGAAAAACATGTGAAAGGTCATTTTACCTCCCTCTATATTCCTTCACTGACTTCAAGAAAATAATTTTTAAAAATATAAAATATATTTATAAAAATATTTACAAACTTACAAAAAGAGAATATTTTAAGGGAATTCCACTTTTTTCTCAAATTTTTCTCAATCCAAATTTTCATGGACTTTGGCCACTATAGAACAACTCCATAGATCTCCGAACCTCCATTCAAATCTAATAAGTACCAAGAAAACCATCCATCTTGCCTCTAATCTTGCATAACGAATGGTAAAGATTCAAAATCAAATAATATAAAGAGCAGCAGAAAAAAAACTGAAACAACGTATAATTCAACCAAAGTATCAGCCAAAAAATAAGAAAAAGAAAAGGTAAACTACGCACTCTAGTGGCCTCAGCTTCAACGATTGTCAACTGATCAAGTAAAAGCTCCAAAGAATTAAAAATATTATTATCTTTAATTTGATTTAATTTATGAAAGGACTCCTTTGCTTTCATAGGATCAGGAAAGCAAGCTGCCATTTTGATAAATGCAGTTTCAATTTGCTTTTCTATTTCTTCTGACCGGTTCTCCTGTTGCAACAGAACAACAAAATGTTACAAGAAAAAGCAATCCATTAAATTGTATGTTTAGAAAGCATCAGTGACTTGTTAAGAAGCTTTTCTAAATCATAATTCAATTGTTATAATAAACCATGTTATGAATTTTACCTTTGGCAAAAACTTAAAAGGAAACAAGAAGTACATAGGACTTTGATTATATGCTTAACAATAGAAGGCATGCCTCACAGAACCACTTGGGGAAAAATATAGAGAGTTGAGTTTTTCTTTACCCCTTTTTCATGAAAATGGAGCAAATTACAACTTTGCAAGATTAATCACCAGTATGATGTGTCGACTTCTAAAATGCATTTTGCACAAGAATTTCATGCTCCAATGAATTAAAACGCATTTGGAAGACTCAATAAGTTCTAGTGTCTTTATGTACGAAACAAATAAAATATAAGTGTCTTGCAACTACACAAAGAGATCAATATTTGTTAGGGTACCTCCTAACAAGAAAACTCAAGAACATAGAATACAAAGAACAACAAAGAACACAAAGCACATTAAAATATAGAAACGTATATTGAAATACCAAAAGAAGTTGCAATATAATCATAGCCATTCGAGAGGCTTACACTCTCCCAAATTCCCCTACCAGAAATTCTACTAAAATCTTGACATATCTCAAACCCCTAATAGTCTCTATTTGTAACCCAAAAACTCAAACAAACTTACTAGACTAGTTACTAATATGCCCCTTACTAATAATAATAACAATAATCCTACTATTTCCCTAACTAAGATTCTCGCAATATCGTGAACAAATTAATCTATATTCCAGCAAACAATTTACCAAACTACAGAATTAGAAAGAGAAGTTAGGCAAAATACCTTGTCCCTTTTTCGTAGACCCAAATAAGTTCGCATTTGATTTTGTAACCTACAAAAGCAAAAAATGAAAGAGAAATTTAAAACGTCGTAATTTAATCTTACCATGAAAAGCATGCTAGTGAAATACCTCTGTTTTTGCAGCAAAACATATCCGAGGGCCTTTTCATGATGGTTATTGAAAAGAGAGAATAAACGAATCCAGTGTTTAGTTCTTTCCTCAATGGAGAGATCAGCTGGGAATAAATCTTCCACAAGAACAAGTTCCATGCACTGGGACCTAAAATGTGGTAATAATTGTTATATTTGAAGATAATGTAATAGTTTCAATTCAAGGGATGATGAGCCAACCTGAACTCCTTGCAATCTTTATCATAGCAAAGCATCAAGACTTTACATGGGATCTGTTCAAATGCATCATTCATATTTGATTGGCCTTTAGAACATTTATCACAATAATCTCGATATGCTTCCAACAATTTCTGAAGGGCTTTTTTCCTTACTGATATCTACAAATTAAATATTAGGTGAGTTTTGATTGCTCAGTGCACACAGAAATCACATACAATAAAATACCATACCCTCTTATCTCGTAGTCTTTCAGCAGCTTGAGATATTAGTGTCGGTGGAACAAATTTGATATTTGATCGGGCAATATCGCAAACAACAATTACCGCTTGTGTTCTCACTCTATCATCCAAGTCTAGTAATCGTTCTTCCACTGCAGCTGATATGTTCATGTGTACCAACTAATCAGATATACTACACATAATGGATTAAGAATCTAATAGCATCATGACTACTTAGTCACTGACCAAGAACTTCCATAGATTCTGAACAATCAGGATTTGCCAGATAACAATATTTAGCACATTGGATGGCATGAATTCTAACTTCTGCAGACTTGTCACAAAACCTATTCAAGAACTCCATAAAAAGTCCTCGATACTTCTGTGCTACACAGTGTCCAGGTAGAGATAAAAGTCTACCAATGATTTTAACTGCTTTTATTCTAACATCAACCTGATCCGTCTACAAAGGATAGAGATATAATCAGGAAACAAACTGTGAAACCTCCAAATATACAAACGTAGTCTAGAAGGGGTAAAATGGGAAGTGGCCAGGAAAAATCAAAAGAATTTTATAATTACTCTTCGTCTCATAATAGACCAATTGGAGATTTTTAAGGTCGTTCATTTGGTCTTCTTCAGCCTTTTGTTAACTTCGTTACATTATAGAGACCATTTACTAGTTTAAAAAAAATGAGCATAACAAATAGGCAAATGCCACGGTCAATTTAATAAAGTGAACCAACCAAATTAAGAAATAAAATGACATACCAAAAGCTCCAAAGTCAAGTTTGGAATCACAGGAAGAAGCATTTGAGGGACACATTGGAAAATTCTAAAAATTATTTCATGGTAAAATTCTTTGAGTTCACTCCCCACAACATCTCTCTCTGAAATACATGATGTTAAGAATCCACAAATTAATGGTTCAAGGGTCTCAGCACAAGTTCCAATGATGGAACCTGCAAGGCGAGAAGCAGCCGTAGGTTCACCCTGAAAAATGTGAAAAGGAGAGTTGTCAGAAAAACACAAAGTAACGAACACGTTTAGAAAGCAATATCTTTATGTTTTCAAATTAAATCAAGGCATAAAATAGAAACACAAATTTCCTAGAAAAATAAATGAGGTCGTTCTGCAGTGACCTGCAAAAGAAGAGTTTGCTTATAAATTGGAAATTATTAGCACACTGGAGATTAGATGTAGATCTAAAAACAAGCACCTATAATAGGGACAAAAATTCATAAAACAAAGAATAAATATAATTTCTTGATGACTTGCAAAAGGAGGGAGACTGCTTATTAATGGAAATTATTAGCTGTAGATCTAATGACAAGCACCTGGAAGTCATTGTCAGATGGCTATTAACTAAGACCCATAAAGAGAGGAACGGTCATTTACAAGAATTCTCAAGAGAGGAAGAACCATTAGATTTTGTTTAAAGTAGTGTATTTGGCCCTAAGGACATTTTAGTCGTTTGTTATACTCTGCTATTTTAGTGTGTGCCTTAGTTATTTATTTGGCTTTATCGTACCCCGTAAAGATGTGAAAAATTAATAAGAACTCCTATATCATGGTTTTTTCTCTCTGGTCTAGGGTCTTCCACGTAAACTGTGTGTTTTCCCTTTCTTCCTTTGTCTATTTCAATATGGTATCAGAGCAGGTTGAGGAAACCCTAGCCGTCATTGGTGAAAACCCACTGCAAAGCTCTCAGCCTATATCGACAGATGGAGTTAGCGATTCAGTCGCTGGAACGAGTGGAGCCGCTGCCAAGGACATCCACGTCTCTGCTGTACAGGCGGCGGTTGACTGTTATCTCAGGACAGCTCTTCCATTTTTTTCTAGGGCAGACGACGCAGCAGCCGACGCATCTTCCAATCACCGGCGCATTTTGGTCAAACGGCGCCGTCACAACAGCAGCCGCCGTTCCAGAGCGTCAATCTGGTCAGTTCTTTTTCGCATCCGCCATACCAGCCGAATACGTCTGCGCCGACTCCACAGCCGATCGTCTTAGCCATCCGCACCAACCACAGTCGTCCGCTCCCTGGCCCGCCTTTGCCGTTGCACGATCGACCTCCATGACA
This sequence comes from Benincasa hispida, assembly GCF_027475165.1. Taxonomy (NCBI): domain Eukaryota; kingdom Viridiplantae; phylum Streptophyta; class Magnoliopsida; order Cucurbitales; family Cucurbitaceae; genus Benincasa; species Benincasa hispida. The sequence continues at coordinate 79,295,850 of NC_143486.1, forward strand.
CCAGATCTGCTCAAAACGGCCACTGGGCAGCCAATTCCTCGCCCTAATCTGCCGAACTCCGGCCATCTTGATCGAACAAACATGGGTGACGTCCGATGGTGCGTTGCTGAGTTGGGGGAATCATCGTCATTCCACAGTGGGCATCGACCAAATGGTTCGGCGACAACCAGCCAAGTGCAGCCTACTCTGGCCAACCTTGAGGCTGCCAATTCAGTGGGTCTTTCCCCAGTAGTGGTTCAGAAGCAATTTAATAGCCTCCAACAACAAATTGCAGCCCTCAGGACATCCACAAACCTCCAATCGAACTCGGTGAACCCAGAATTATCTTCACATCTTCCGATGTACACAGAAAATCCGGTAAATGCTTTTCCTGCTTTACCCACAACGAATATTTTGTCTGGGTTTGTGGGAAACTCTGCAGGGTGTATTACAAGAGAAAAACTGAATGGCCAGAACTATTTTTCTTGGTCTCAATCAATTAAGATGGCCCTTGAAGGGCGTCACAAATTTGGGTATCTAACTGGTGAGATACCGAGACCAAGGCCGGGTGATCCTCAAGAGCATGTTTGGAAAGGAGAAGACTCCTTGCTTCACTTAGTGTTGATTAACAGTATGGAATCGCAGATAGGTAAACCTCTCCTATATGCTACAATCGTTCGGGACATTTGGGATGTCGTTCATAAATTATACTCTAAGCGATAGAATGCGTCACAGTTATACAACTTGCGAAAACAAGTCCACAAGTGCAAACAAGGGACCATGGACGTTACATCCTATTTTAACAAGTTGTCCTTAATATGGCAGGAAATTGACTTAAGTCGAGAAATCGTCTGGGATTGTCCGTGTGATGGAGTACAGCATACAAAACTGGAGGAGATCGATCGTGTCTACGATTTTCTTGCTGCTCTAAACACCAAATTTGATGCAGTCCATAGCAGAATACTGGGACATAGACCAGTCCCTTCCCTTATGGAAGTCTGCTCGGAAGTCCGGTTGGAGGAAGATCGATCGAGTGCCATGAACAATTCTAGTCCCAATTCTATGACTCTGCTGCCTTCGGTGCAAAGTCGGCCAGGTCTGATAGTGATAAGCAGAACAGTAAAACCCCTCCGATCTGCAAACATTGCAAAAAGTCGTGGCACACGAAGGATCAATGTCGGAAGCTACATGGTAAACCATCGAACGGCAAATGTCGCCTGCGGAATGACAAGACAAAATCTAGTCGAGCTCTTGTAAGTGACTCCACTGATGTTGCATCGCAGTCTCAAGTGGCTAACTAAGCTGATCCAAGTACCGTTGGAATCGGTACTATTGCCCAATAAGGTAGCTCTCAATCATTTAGTTTCCTTATTGAGGAGAAAGAATCTTGGATATTGGACTCTGGAGCAACAAATCACTTAACTGGTTCATCTGACCGATTTCTCTTTTACTCTTCGCTTGCTGGTAATGAGAGAATTCGGATTGCAGATGGATCCTTTGCCTCCATTGCAGGGAAAGGCCATCTATCTCCCTTCAAGGGTTGGTCTTACAAAATGTGTTGCACGTCTTGAAAATTTCCTACAACTTACTGTCTATCGATAAAATAACTAGGGATTTAAACTGCAGAGTTATTTTCTCACAAGATACTGTTTTGTTTCAAGACTTGAGCTCAGAGATGACGATTGGCACTACCCGACATAAGGGAACTCTATTTCCTTTCTGGCGATGTTGTCTCTAGGAGTTGTTCTAGTACTAGTTTATGATTTTCATTTACAATTTATATGGCATTTCCGTCCCGGTCATCCGAATTTTCAGTATATGAAATATTTATTTCCCCACTTATTTCATAGTATGGATGTTTCTGCTTTATCTTGTGACGTATGTATACGTGCGAAACAACACCGATCCTTCTCAGCCTTACAAACCTTCCCAACCTTTCCATTTGATTCATTGTGATGTCCAGGGTTCTTCAAATATTACTACTTTGACCGGCAAGTGATGGTTTGTAACATTTATTGACAACCACACACGCCTTACGTGGTTATTTCTTCTCACAGACAAGTCAGAAGTAACATATGTGTTCCAACAGTTCTATTCTACGATTGAGACATGGTTTAATACCAAGATTGTCATTCTTTGAAGTGACAATGGGCAGGAATTTGTCAATAACACTCTTCGTGAGTTCTTAACTTCGAAGGACATTGTCCATCAAAATTCATGTGTCTATACTCCCCAACAGAATGGGGTGGCGGAACAGAAAAACTGTCACCTCATTGAAGTTGCCCGGTCACTTATGCTCCCTTCGTATTTATGGGAGAATGTTGTTATTACTGCAGTCTACCTCATCAATCGGATGCCCTCCCGTGTTCTTAAATTCCAAACACCACTTGAATGTTTCAAGGAGTCTTATACTTCCACGCATCTCATTCCAGAAGTTCCTCTTCGAGTGTTTGGATGTACTATCTTTGTCCATAGTCATGGTCCCCAACAAACTAAATTTTCTCCTCATGCTCAGAAGTGCGTCTTTTTGGGTACCCTCTTCACCAGCAGGGCTATAAATGCTATCACCCATCCTCGAGAAAATATTTTATCTCTATGGATGCGACGTTCCTTGAGGATAAACCCTTCTTTCCCGTTAGTCCTCTTCAGGGGGAGAGCAGTGATAGTAAAGAGCCTAACACATCCATATATTCTATTCCTTTGGATATTCTCCCTAATCCTGATCCTTCTCTTCCCACAAAAGACCCGATCCTTCCCACAAATAACACTAACCCAACAAATGGTCCTATCCTTCCCACCAATAACCCGGTCTTTCCCACAGATGATACGGTCCTCCCTACGAGACAGGTACCTTGGAAGACATACTATAGGAAGAATTTTATAAAGGAAATAGCATCTCCTGTTGTATCACCGAGTACTAGCCATGAATCAGAACCGGCACCAACTCAAGGTACGTTTATTCCTGATACTGTTTAGATGATAATGGTTGTGTTGAAGGCGATATAACTGAAAAGGATGAGATTGGTTCAGACAAAGGCGAGACCGCAGGTAGTGGTGAGTCATCAGGGCACAACTAAGCAAAGGTGATTACCAATCTAGTGAGAAACCAAGAAAAACCAGGGAGTATGATGCTTCTCTTGATATTCCCATTGCTTTACGAAAAAGGACTAGGTCGTGTACCAAGTATTCCATGCATAGCTTCTTTTCGTATAGTAACTTGTCGTCTGGGTTTAAGACCTTCACACTACTAACTTAGACACTGTAGTAATACCAACTAATGTGCATATGGCTATGGAAATTCCTGAGTGGAAGGCTGTCATTATGGAAGAAATGAGAGCCCTGGAAACTAATAAAACATGGGACCGTGTAGCTCTCCCTAGAGATCATAAAACCGTTGGATGCAAATGGGTGTTCACGGTTAAATACAAAGTCGGTGGAACTCTAGATAGATACAAGGCCAGACTGGTTGCTAAGAGGTTTACTCAGACTTATGGGGTTGATTACTCGGAAACCTTCTCTCCAGTAGCAAAACTGAATACAATTCGTGTGCTCCTCTCAGTGGCAGTTAACATAGACTGGCCTCTCCATCAACTTGATGTAAAGAACGCATTCAAAATGGTGAGTTAGAATAAGAGGTTTATATGAGCCCTCCTCTTGGATTCGAAGCTCAGTTTGATCATCAGGTCTACAGAAACAGTATTGTGATCTGGAGTTTTGTATTGATTGATTATTCTTAAAATATACAAATTATTATTTCCCAAAACAATATAAATACGAGATGCCAACCCATCCACGCTCTCTCAACGTGGGCATAGACAAGTTTTCATTTGCAATTCTAGCTCACCAAGATCCTGTTGATCACGTTGAGCCTTGCCAAATAACCGAAATGTCAAATTTCCTGCACCAACAAGGTCATCTGCTTCGGATGAACTCATAAATTCGAAGGTCGGCCAAGAAGTTCACATTTTTCCCTAGTTAATACTACTACATGAAAAGAATAAACAAATTTTCTGAGCATAAAAAGATCATCGGGTCTATAAACTTAAAAAATCCCTATGTGGATTAAAGCAGTCTCCAAGGGCGTGGTTTGATAGGTTCACCACCTTCGTTAACTCCCAAGGGTTCATTCAGGGGCATTTTGATCATATTTACAAAAAGGTCAGCATCTGGGAAGGTGGCAGCTTTAATTGTGTATGTTAATGACATCATTCTATCGGGGGATGATAAGGTTGAGATCGTCAGACTAAAGCAGAAAATAGCAGATGAGTTCGAGATTAAAGACCTAGGAAGCTTGAGATATTTCCTTGGAATGGAAGTGGTGAGGTTGAAAGAGGGAATATCTGTGTCACAATGAAAATATACTCTGGATCTGTTAAAGGAAACCAGTATGACTGGATGTAAACCTATTGATACACCTGTTGAAGTCAATGCTAAGTTGGGAGATTCTGTCGACAAAGTTCCTGCTAATAAAGAGAGATATCAGTGTCTAGTGGGAAAATTAATTTACTTGTCTCATACTAGACCTGATATTTCCTATGTCGTTAGTGTGGTTAATCAGTTTATGCAGGCTCTTTGTGAGGAACATATGGAGGTGGTCACTCGAATACTGAGGTATTTAAAGTTCACTTCAGGAAAGGGCCTGATGTTCAAGAAACATGATGGGAGATGCATTGAGGCATACACTGACTCAGATTGGGCAAGATCCGTTACAGACAGAAAGTCAACGTCTGGATACTGTACCTTTGTGTGGGGTAATCTAGTTACTTGGCGGAGTAAGAAACAAGGCATTGTTGAAAAAACAGTGTTGAAGCGAAATACAGGGCTATGAGTCTAGGCATATGCGAGGAGATATGGTTAAAGAAAGTCTTGTCTGATTTTCACCAAGATTGTGATGCTCCGATGAAACTCTATTGTGATAACAAGTTAGCTTTAAGTATAGCTAACAACTCGATGCAACACGATAGGACTAAGCATGTGGAGATAGACAGACACTTCATTAAGGAAAAGCTGGATAATGGCAATATTTGTGTTCCCTACGTTCCTTCAAGTCAACAGGTAGCTGACATTCTCACTAAAGAGTAACTAAGGCAAAGCTTTGACGTCTGTGTTAGCAAGTTGGGTCTCATTGATATTTACGCCCCAACTTGAGAGGGAGTGTTGAAAGTAGTGTATTTTGCCCTAAGGGCGTTTTAGTCATTTTTTATTCTCTGCTACTTTTAATGTGTGCCTTAGTTATTTATTTGGCTCTGTTGTACCCTGTAAAGATGTGAAAAATTAATAAGAACCCCTATATCGTGGTTTTTTCTCCCTGTCCTAGGGTTTTCCATGTAAACTGTGCGTTTTCCCTTTCTTCCCTTGTCTATTTCAATAGATTTCATTGGCCTCAGATTCATGGGATGTAGAAAAATGTGCAGTGTCATTTGGGCTTTGCAAAATCGTGAGGAGAGTAAGACCTAGATATTGGACTTGTCTGCTTAAGTCAACATTTCTGATAGTAACCTATTACCCTTCTCGTAATGAGGGTTGACTATGAACTCGAAGAGTTTTTATGTAGTGTAATTGTCTAACTGTTTTTTTTAACTTTTATGTTCTAATAATAAAATTTAGATTTAGTTAACCATTTTAACCATTTTTCCAATCCAATAGATTTAGTTCGTCTAAATCAAGTCATGAAAGATAAAGATGTTGCAATAGATGAGCTAGCACCAGAATGGTCTTTCCTTATATCCACTGAGTCCAAGCTGGAACATTCAAGAAATCCATATGCATTTCTGAAAAAAACTCCCAACAAGCACAAATGAAGCTGAAGCATCAAGCATCAATGGTTAGCATGAAATCATCAGAGGAATGTGAAAGGTCGCTTCAAGCATCAATGGGTTAGCATGAAATCCTCAGAGGAATGCGAAAGGTTGCCTCCACAAATGCTACTGAAAACGAAGCATTCCTCACCAAAGGAAAGCGCGAACTACTCAGTGGAAGGTGAAAGGTCCCCCTTCAAATGCGACAGGAGTCAAATCCTCCACAATTGGCTGGCGCGACCTTCTCTATGGAATGCGAAGAGTCTCATTTAATGATGAAAGAGAAAAAAATTAGATGGACCAGTGCTCAATGCTTCCCCCTCGTTGGTAGTTGAAAAGGTTAAAGAAAAAGAATCCACTTCAGCACAAATCGATTGGGATCCACATTTTTCGCAAGTTGAAATCACTTTAATTAATAAATTTGATGCAGTAGTCGAAGAGTCTTTAAGAGTTCATTCTTTCCCTAACAACCCAAATTCATCCACGCCTGTTCAGAAGCCTTTGGAACCTAAAGAGACCGGAACTCCATCATTCAGTAAGAGGTGTACACATCTCTTCTAGCCTTTCCCCAAACATTTTGCACGAAGACGAAGATCTCATATCATATCGTGGTCCTTTATCACAAACTCGGACCTACTTGAAGACTGTTGTATTAGGCTTCAACTCCCAAATAGCATTACAGAAAGGTCTGTCAATCATATTTCTAAATGCCATTCCTATAATCGTTCATTATTCAAAGCTTCAGACCCAAATTTTTCTCCCGTGCAAGGATCTCCAAGTCATGAATCTCACACTCCAAGAAGACTCTCACATGACTTCGACGAAGTGTCAATTGCAAGTGTAAGTAGTGAAGAGCTTGAAAATGATATTTAGGAAGATGATCACAAGATAGCTGGAAGAAGTAGTTGGTGTTGACTCAGCACTAAAGCTCCTATTTCAAGATGAGGAAGAACAGGGGATAGAAAGGAAAGAAGTTTTGTTCTCAATTCCTCTCAACAAGTCAAACATACCTCAGGAACTCAACTCTTTTTTGGAAGACTTGTGACATTACCCTGGGTTAAGCAGAAGATCGCATCAATTGCCCCTTCAGAAATCACTGAAATACGAAGCTCAAATGAAGATCATTTTGTGGAACATTAGAGGGCTTGGAGATAGAACAAAAAGGTTGGCAATTAAAAGATTCTTGAAAAGAATAAATCCTGACCTCGTGCTACTTCAAGAAACAAAGAGAGACTACTTTGATCTTACCTTTATAAAAAGCATTTGGAGCTCTAAGGATGTGGGATGGGCTTATGTGGAGGCTTCGGATAGGGCAAGAAGCATTTTGTCTATGTGGGATGAAGGTAAGATTTCAGTTTTAGAAATTACTAAAGCAAAATTCTCTTTGACTTTAAAATGTCAAACAAACTATAAAAAAAGATGTTGGACAACAAATGTGTACGGCCCAAATAACTATACAAAAAGAGAAAGCCTCTGGTTTGAATTGTCTTCCTTAGTTGAGCTTTGTGATGATCCATGGTGCCTTAGAGGGGATTTTAATTGCATCCGTCGAAGACAAGAGAGATTTCCAATGGGGAGAGCAACAAGAGAAATCAAACACTTTAATAACTTCATCAGGGATTCAAATTTACTTGAAATCCCTATGTCCAATGGAAGATTTTCTTGGTCAAGAGAAGGAGAAGTGGTATCAAGATCTCTCATTGACAGATTCTTTATTTCTCACAATTGGGATGAGATCTTTGAAGACTCAAGAGTGTCAAGGCAAGTTCGAATCATTTCAGACCACTTTCCTCTATTATTTGAAGCTGGTGCTTTTGAATGTGGACCTTCTTCATTTAGATTCTGTAACAGTTGGCTAAACAACAAGGAGTGTTGTCGGGTGATTGAAAGATCATTGATGGTAGGGGTCAGCAAGGGTAGGCTGGCTTTATTTTTTCTGCTAGACTAAGAAGTGTGAAGCAGTCCTTAAAAAAATGGTTAGTAGAACACGAAAAAAACCAGAAAATTAAAGAAGACTCACTATTGAAAGAAATAAAAAGAAGAGATACGCAAGCTGAAAGTTATTAGGATTTTTCAGTAGAAGAAGATTTAAGAATTTCTTTGAAGGTTGATCTAATGTCTCTTTATCAAACAGAGGAAAGAGATCCCATGCAAAAGAGCAAGCTGAAGTGGTTACATTTGGGAGATGAGAATACCAATTTCTTCCACCGCTTCCTTGCAGCCAAAAAGAGAAAAAGCCTCATTGCTGAACTAATCAATGAACAAGGAGCTCCAACTAAATCCTTCAGAGAAATAGAAGCAATTATATTGGAATACTATTCCAAACTATACTCAAAATGTATGGGTTCTCGCTCAATCCCTTTGAATCTAGATTGGCCAAGAGTTTCAGCCGAACACAATAATCAGCTGGTATCAAAATTTAGCTCATTAGAGATTAAAAATGCAATCAAAGCATTGGGGAAGAACAAATAGCCAAAGTCCGGATGGTTTTACTATAGAATTCATCCTTAAATTCTGGAATTTGTAAAAGGACAGTCTTACGAATGTCTTTGAGGACTTTTATCACAATGGTAAGCTTAACTCATGTATTAAGGAAAACTTCATTTGCTTAATCCAAAAGGAGGCAGTTTTGGTAAAAGATTTCAGACCCATCGGCCTATCCACCATTGTTTATAAGATAATAGCCAAAGTCCTTTGTTATTTTGTAGATACGATGATGGAATGCTAGATAATCTTCGAAAAACTCTTGCATTATTCAAGTGGTGCTCTGGTCAGAAAATAAATTGGAAAAAGTCTGCCATTTGTGGAGTCAATATAGAAGAAGATAAGCTGCGAACAGTAGCCTCAAGGCTAGGTTGTAAAACATTGCACCTTCCTTTTTTATACCTTGGCCTTCCCTTGGGTGGTTACCCAAAAAAAATGGAGTTTTGGCAGCCGATTATCGATAAATTTCAGAATAAACTGGATAAATGGAGAAGAAATAACCCATCAAGAGGAGGTAAGGCAACTCTATGCAATTAAGTTCTCTCTATCTACCAATCTACTATATGTCTTCCTTTTTTATGCCAGAAAAGGTGATCTCTACTATAGAGAGAATTATAAGAAACTTCTTTTGGGAGGGCCATAAAGGTGGGAAACCTAAATCACTTGGTAAAATGGGAGATTGTCTCTAAAAAGCAAGAAGATGGAGGGCTGGCACTAGGAGGGTTGAAGGTAAGAAACTTGGCACTTTTAGCTAAATGGGGATGGCGTTTTATGCAAGAAAATACCTCTCTTTGGAGACAAGTTGTTAAGAGTATCCATGGAAGAAGTATCTTTGATTGGCACACTTCTGGAAAGACATCGTGCAGCCTTCGTAGTCCTTGGGTTGAAAGTAGAAGTATTGGCAGCCTTTAAGCTAGGAAATGGCAGCAGAATAGCTTTTTGGCATGACCGTTGGATTGACACTACTCCCCTTAAAAACAGTTTTCCATCCTAGTTCGGAATTGCCACCAATCAGAATGGATCTGTCTCGAATCATTGGGATACTCAAACTTCTTCATGGTCATTATATTTCAGAAGACATTTAAAGGAAGAAGAAATTTCAGAATTCCAGAATCTGCTTTCCTTGGTGTCCAAGAAGGAACTTTTGAACTCCAAGATTCTTGTACATGGTCCCTAGAAGCCTGTGGTTCCTTCACAGTAAAATCACTAATTAAACACCTTTCTTTGGCTTCACCTCTTGACATTTGCCTTCAGAAAGCTTTATGGAAGCCCAATAGCCCTCGGAGAGTAAACATTACAGTTTGGATCATGCTTTTTGGAGCCCTAAATTGCTCTTCAGTCTTACAACAAAAACTGCCCTCCCATTTTCTTTCTCCCAATCAATGTGCTTTATGTAAATCAGAAGGGGAGGATCTCCAACACTTTTTTTTTTACTGTGTTTATGCTAGAAACTGTTGGAGAACTCTTTTTAAAAGCTTCACCATTTGTTGGGTCTTCAACAACGTTTTTAGGAGTAATGTGCAACAGATCCTTATTGGGCCTTTCCTCAAGAAATCTTCAAATCTATTGTGGATTAATGCAATTAAAGCTCTGCTCGTTGAACTTTGGTTTGAAAGAAATCAAAGAGTATTCCAAGATAAGGAAACTCCTTGGTTTGCTCGGTTTGAGGCTGCCAAACTTAACACTTCACAATGGTGCTCTCTATCTAAAGTATTTGCAGCATACTCTCTACAAGATATTTGTTTAAATTGGCAAGCTTTCATCCATTTGGACTGACAGAAGCATAAAGCTAGTGGACTCTTTTTCCCGCCTAGTGTGGTCTAGCAACTTAGGATTTTGATTTTGCTTTTGATTTACTTTGTATTATGTTCTTTGAGGGCTGTTTTCAGTATCTCATTTGTTGCTTTGTAAGAGTTCCTCTTATCTTTGTTATTTGAGTTAGTTGGTTTGGATATGATGAGGGCGCTAAGGGGGTGTCAACCTAGTTGAGATGTCCGGGTGCGCCTCTTGATCCTTAGTTATGTATTGTTTTGTTTCAAGTACACATCTCTTATACTTTCTTTTTATACATTAATAAAAAGAGTTGTTTCCTCTTCAAAAAAAATAATAAAACTTAGATTAAGGATTGTTTACCTCACAAAGTTATTTCATTATCCTTATCCTTAAACCTAACCCAAATATAAAACGCCCAGGTTCCCTTGTAAACATTAGATTTTTATCAATCAAAATTTCCTTCTCTCACCAAAACAACTAATTACTAAAACTAAACTATGCAAGTACAAGAGGGTCATAATAACAATGACTAAATTTTGTCTCGTAGGTAAAATTCTCCGTATGTTTCTAATCAATCCAAAGGGTAGGGAGGAAAAGACATCAATCTATAATCGTTACCTTTTCCTCCTTTACAAGATTATGCAAAACAACATCTACAAGTGGTGGAGAGGCATCCTCGCTTAGAATATGGGTCATTATGGACAAAATGTTGTCAACCAAACTAGGCTCGTGATAGTCTCTATAAAGAAAAAAGAGCTATTGTTAATATGGAACAATTCAAAAGGGTTGTTACAGTGAATGCAGCCAAACAAATAAAATATAGAGCAGCATGTATTAACCGAGGCATACATAAGTTGGAGTTTGAGATCCAACAGAAATTATTACATTAAACATACTAATAACTTATATGATCCTAAAATACATATTTTCTACAATTAATACTTTTTCTTCTATTTCAAGCTTGCATGTAATAGAAAAAACGAGAGAGCAAACTGCCATGTTATAGACATTTTAGTTGAGGGCTGGAAAGGGAAACTTATTCAATAATCCCCAACACAAGGGAAATTTATCCACTACCTCGAAGGAAATTTGCTTAGTTTAATAACAAAATGTAAAACGAACCTTTTTTTAAAAAAAGGAAACAGACTCTTCATTAAGATAATGAAATGAAAAAGCACAATATACAAAAGGAAACAACAAGCAACAAAAAACTAACCACGAACCTTTCTAAATTCTTCTGTGAAAAAAATCCTTTAAAAGGCACAGCCACAGAATAAATTAAATTCTTACAGTAATTGATGTAAGAAGAATAGTAATATTCTAGGTTAATTATCTTTTTACCCCAACTTGTAATAAAGCTCTATAGATAGGAATTTTCCCCTCTTGTATCAAACACATCATCATTCTAATAAAAGATTCACAATCTTAATTCTTGGAGGATTACTCCTTGAGGCTATTTAGGCTATATCAATTTGGTATCAGAACAACCATCTGGGCCAACGTTGACTGCCACCCATGGAAGACTAGGAAACTCTTGGTAACATCGATAGCTTCATGAGTTGTGTTCATTGCTGAACAACCCACGTCTAATTAGGGGGAACCCTTGAAATTCCAATAAAGAAAAAAGAATACAAAGATTTTTAAAGATTTCGTAAGAATAGACTGTTGTCAATCACAAAATATGTCTAAGAAAAAGTACAGCAGTTGGTATGGGTAAGAAAATCAAATTTACTTCCAAAAACAATGTTGGAATTCTGACTCGAGTGATTCAAAGGAAGAATTCCAACATACAATTCTGCCCATGCTTGATTTTCTCAAAGAACCTATCATTATCCACGTTGAAAATTTGATTGATGTTTCTAAGGTAGTCTAGGATGGAATAAGAAGGCAACAATACCGAAAAAGGGCCTAACAATCCAATCAAACCCATTTTTCAAGAAATCGATGTAAAGATTGGGAGTTAGTTGAATTAAAGAATCATTAATGATCATTAAGAATAGATGTTTACAGTCCAAGACGAGCATTCAAGACTCGAAATTACTCTTTTATGAAACACGGTCAAGAAAGGCTGATTCGAGAAAATCAATGGATGAGTTCTATACCCACTAGGAGATTGAAACATATACAAGAATCCAACAAAATAACTACTTTGATCCCGTAGCATTGGAGGAAATAAAGAAAACAACAAAAGAAATCCAACATTCATTGGGAAAAATGACTCAATGTATTGATCATTTATCAATTCATTTGCAAGAGTTCAAGAACGAATTGATTTCATATATAGAAGAAAAAAACAAAGGAATCATGGTTGGAAACTGTTAAACTCTTAGGTTTGAGAAAGAATCAGAATGCTTTATTCATTCACCAAATATATGAATATATACAAGTGTATAAAGCATAGAAAGGAAAATATTACAAAAGGAAAATATCACAAAATATGTAAAGAATGGAAAATCCTAATTATAGAATTATAACACTCCCCCTCAAGTTGGAACATATATGTTAATCATGGCCAACTTGTTACATAGATAATCTATACGTCTTCCATCCAATGCTTTCGTGAAGATATCTCCTAATTGTTCTCCAGTCTTCACATATCCTGTAGATACCGACCCTTGTTGAATTTTCTCACGTACAAAATGGCAATAAACTTCAATATGTTTAATCCTTTCATGAAATACTGGATTAGACACAATATGAAGTGTTGCTTGATTATCACACCACAACTTTGTCGGTGTGGTGATTTCAAATCCCAACTCAACAAGAAGTTCATATATCCAAATCAATTCACACACAGATTGTGCCATTGCTCTATATTCTGATTCTGCACTTGATCGTGACACCACATTTTGCTTCTTACTCTTCCAAGAAATCAAATTACTACCAACAAAAACACAATACCTTGAGGTTGATCTTCTGTCTTCTTTAGATCCTACCCAATCAGCGTATGAGAAACATTCAATATTAGTATGACCATAATCCTTATATAATAAACCATGCCCGGGAACAGCTTTCAAATAACAAAGAATTTGTTCCAATGCAGCCCAATGATCAACTGTAGGACCTGACATGTACTGACTCACAATACTTACTTAATAGGCTATGTCGGGTCGAGTCACTGTAAGGTAATTAAGTTTTCCCACTAACCTCCTATATCTTTCAAGATCTTTTAGCAGTTCTCCATCTTTTGTGAGCTGTAAGTTGGGCATCATTGGGGTACTACATGGCTTAGCCCCTAGCTTTCCTGTTTCAATCAACAAGTCAAGTACATATTTTCTCTGTGATAATAGAATTCCTTTCTTGCTTCTTATTACCTCAATTCCTAAGAAGTATTTCAACATGCCCAAATATTTTGTATGGAATTGACTATGAAGAAAGGTCTTTAGAGATTGGATACCTGAAGCATCATCACCAGTAATCACAATATCATCCACATATACAACTAACAAGATGACACCACCCTCAGATCTCTTAAAAAAGACCGAATGATCTGACTTACTCTTCCGCATTCCAAAGCTTTCAATCGCCTGACTAAATTTACCAAACCAAGCTCGTGGGCTCTGCTTTAATCCATACAAGGATTTACGAAGGCGACACACCGTTCCATTCTCCTCTTGAGCAACAAACCCTGGTGGTTGCCCCATATATACCTCTTCTTGAAGATCACCATGAAGAAATGCATTTTTAATATCAAGCTGATGTAAAGGCCAATGATTGATTGAAGCTAATGAAATAAACAACCTCACAGATGCCATTTTTGCTACAGGAGAAAAAGTATCAGCATAGTCAACGCCATAAGTTTGTGCGTAGCCTTTCGCTACGAGGCGCGCTTTTAACCGAGCAACAGAACTATCAGGATTGACTTTAACTGCAAACACCCATTTGCAACCGATAGCCTTCTTTCCTGCAGGGAGAGAAACTAAATCCCAAGTATAATTATCATCTAAGGCAGTCATCTCCTCCACCATTGCACACACTAACCAGGATGAGACAAAGCCTCATGAACAGTTTTTGGGATGGATACAGACTCTAAGGATGCAATGAATGAACATATGGAAGGTGACAAATGGTTATATGAAACAAAAGAGGAAATAGGATGAGCATAAGTATGTTTACCTTTACGAAGAGCAATAGGAAGATCATCACCCGTTTCTGGATCCAATGACGAAGAAGACTCTAGTACAGGACATGGAACTGGAAGAGGTTGTCGTCGAGTATAGACCTTAACGATGGGAGGAAGAGATAAATCAGGAAGAGGATCGGAAGGAGAAATAACTGTGTAGACAAGGAAATCATCCTCTAATTCCTTATGCTCCCCCTGACTCTTATTCGAAGAGAAAGACGGTGATGAAAAAAATGAGATATGTTCAAAAAAACGTGATATCAGGAGAGACTAAATATTTATTAAGACTAGGGCAATAACACCGATACCCCTTTTGAACAGGGGAATAACCAAGGAAAATACATTTTAAGGACTTTAGATCCAGCTTGGTATGTTGAGGCCGAACATCCCGAACAAAGCAGGTACAACCAAATATTCTGGGTTGAATGGGAAACAAATGTTACTTGGGGCATAAAGTACGAAAAGGTATCTCACCCTTAAGAATGGAAGAGAGCATGCGATTTATTAAGAAACAAGCTGTGGAAACAGCATCAGCCCAAAAGGATTTTGGAACATGCATCTGAAACATCAAAGCTCTGGTTGTCTCAAGGAGATGATGATTCTTTCGTTCTGCAACCCCATTTTGAGATGGAGTATCAACACAAGAAGATTGATGAAGAATGTCATAGGCATCTAAATAAGACTTGAGTGTATGAGAGAAATATTCCTTAGCATTATCACTCCGTAGGATTTTAAGAATACCACTAAACTGAGTTTGAATTTCGGCATGGAAGTTACGAAAATGAGAAAGTAACTCAAAACGACTTTTCAATAAATATAACCATGTAACACGAGAATAGTCATCGACAAATGTAACAAAATACCTAAACCCTCCTTTGGACTCAATAGGACAAGGACCCCAAACAGCATAATGGACTAATTCAAAAGGAGCACTAGCTCGTTTATTGACTCAAGGATACGAACTCAAACGATGAAATTTAGCAAATTGACATGACTCACAATCGAAAGAAGACAAATGTTGAAGTTGTGGACGAAGACTCTTCAACACAGAGATAAACGAACGACCCAAACGACAATGCTCTTCAAAGGGAGACGACATGCTAGAGCATCTAATGGCCGTAGGTGTTTGTGGTTCAAAGATGTAAAGACCTCCAACTTCCCGCCCTTTACCAATAGTCTGTTTCGTCGTAAGATCCTGAAATAAGCAATAACCAGGAAAAAAAGAGACACAGCAATGAAGATCACGAGTGAGTTTACTGACCGAAATCAAATTAAACGAGAAATTTGGTAAATTTAAAACTAATGACAAAGAAATTGATTCAGTGAGATGGACAGTTCCTGATCCTAAAACAGGAGTGGAGGTTCCATCAGCTATAGTGACATTAGGTGAAGAGGTAGATGTACAAAGGGTAGAGAATAAACTGGGGTTACCTGACATATGGTATGTAGCGCCAGAGTCAATGACCCATTTTGACGTGGAGGAAAGAAGGCATTTAGAAATGTTACCTGTCTCTACGATGGTCGTAATGGGAGTAGAAGATGATGCCCTCAATGACTCTTGATACTGCTGAAATTTAGCAAACTCCCCTGCAGAAATCATAATTGACTTGTCAAGATTATCAGGAGTAGAGGCGACATGTGCAGAGGGTAATGGCATCCTCTGACCCTTATTCAGCAATCTTCTGCATTCACGTTTCGTATAGCCAGGTTTATGACAATAATAGCAAACAACACCTCCTGGATTTGATCTCCATGAATAGTAGTTGGATCCATTCAACTTGTGTTCAGATACTTTTGACACCATAGGAACAATCTCAGACATTGTTGGTTTCTTATCAGCCATTACCTCAAAAAAGTAGACAACAGACAGCAAAGAATCAAACCCTAATTTACCGAAGAGATGTCTACACAAGCAATGAGTATATCTATATATCTCAAACAAACACACCACCAAGAAGAGCCAACAACACTGAGAAAACCTCACTGAAGACGGACGAAAAAACGGTGGTACACGCGCCGGCGTGTGGACGGACAGCAGGCTGGAACAGGCGGCGCGTGAGCCTCACGCACTGGTCAAATGGCAACCGGACTTCAGGGGTTTTGTAGATCGACGGTTGGGCTTCTCTTTGGAATGGGCGGTGTCGAAAAAAACAGCCTTTTTTTTTTCCCGCGGCGACGGCTGATGACTGTGGTGACGGCGAACAAACCAAAGACGGCGACTGTGAGTAAACTCACCTCTCCACAAAACCCTAAACGTATCACAAATGGGTTATAAATTCTCAAATCCCAAGGTTCACAAAAACCCTAAGTTTATTTAGAGAGCTCTGATACCATGTTAAACTCTTAGGTTTGAGAGAGAATCAGAATGCTTTATTCATTCACCGATGATATGAATATATACAAGTGTACAAAGCATAGAAAGGAAAATATCATAAAATATTTACAAGAATGGAAAATCCTAATTATAGAATTATAACAGAAACTTTTCAACTAGAAAATCTTGAAGATAAAATTGGGAAAAAAACTTGTTGAGACCTATGTAGTTAACGGAGGTGATTGGGACAAAAATCATGCGAACGAAGTAGAAGAAAAAGAAGGAAAAGAAGAATTTGAAAATGCTAATTTGGAAATTGTCTCAAGTGAAGAAGAAAAATCCAATGAAGAAGATGGAAAAGAGGTATCGAACACCGAGCAAGAATCGAGCAAGAACAACGAAACATTGATTGCGATGGAAATTGATCGCCAAAGTGTCGAAGAACTTGAAGCAAATTATAAAGAAGACGTGATTCTTGAACGATTCTCTTTGGAAGGTGGTTTTTTAGTGATTTGTCCTTTGAGTAAAGTTTTGAATAAGCTTGAAGGAAACATCTTTTTTGGGTTTACGGCCAATGGAGAAGTTTATCTTTTGGTGGAAATATTGGATTTTTTATCTCGAATTTATCCCTTTAATCATAATATTTTTGTTCAAAATGTAGGAGGTTGGTTTGGTCATACTCCGTTGAACAAGTTTATTCCATTCCTTGTTTGCTTCATAATTTTTTTCTTTTTTTCTTTTTTCTTTTTTTGATGAGAGCAACAACTTTCATTGAGAAAAAATGAAATAATACACAACCGTACAAAAAAAATCCACAAAAAGGGGAGAAACCCTCTACAAGAAGGGACTCCAACTATACAAAATCAAATCAAGAGGAAAATTACAAAAAGACTTAGAAATCAAGGTCCAATGAGAAACATGAAAACGCACCAAAGACCAAATTTATCTAGCATCCCTCTCAATCCCCCTAAACACCATACTATTCCTCTCACCCCAAAGCACCCACATAATAGCAGAAACACTAGCATGCCAAAGAAAATGGCCTCGCTCCCTAAATGGTGAATTGAGGAGGAACTCCTTGATCATATCTCTAACACCTCTGTGACGAACGCACATCATGTCATACGTCGAGAGAGGGGGGGGGGGGGGGGGGGGGGGGGGGGGGGGGGGGGGGCGATGGTGGAAATCCCAGGTCAGGCTAGCAAAATCACAGTGCCAAAGAATATGGTCCAAGTCTTCCTCCACTTTCTGACAAAGAATATAACAAAAAGGCCCCACCATCAACGAAATCTTCCTCACAAGCCTATCCAACGTATTAATACGGCCGTGAAGAACCTCCCAAGTGAAGAATCTCACCTTTCTAGGAACCTTAATCCTCCATAACAACAAAAAAAACAGACTCACCCATAGGAGAAGGGTTAACCAAACACTAGAAGAAAGACTTACACGAGAACACGTCCAAAGAATTAGGGCTCCAAACTCTCACATCTCACCTCCAAGACGAAAAGGGTAACTCTGAAGAAAAAAGAGGAGGGCTACCACATTTGTCGTTTCCCTATTGGAAAGAGCACGACGAAACCCGAAGGAAAACGTACAAGAGCTCCCTGTCCACACAATAAAATCCATCACAAAACGACTTTTAAAGGAGGACAAGTGATATAACCGAGGAAATAACCTACAGAGAGGTCTCTCCCCCACCCAGTGATCTTCCCAAAAATAAGTCTTTCTCCCTTCCCCCACCACACACCGAACCCAAAGAACGAGTTTTTTTCTTAATTTTTTTCTTTTTAAGACTCAATGACGAGTTTTCTTCTTGGAGGGGTAGAATGATGTAAGAAGAATAGGGGTTAATTAGGTAATTAGGTAATATTCTAGGTTAATTCCCTTTTTACCCCCACTTTTTTGGAGGATTACTCCTTGAGGCTACTTAGGCTATATCAATGATAAACTACAAATATCCTAGTATACAATACAAGTTGTACTCTTGAACACAACAAAATTGACCTATCAAAGTTGAAAGTATTTTTCGACGATATTTGGAAAATTTAAGGCCTTGAGTTGTCAAATAGTTGGAGGAATAAATAAAAAAGAGTAACTTGAAAAAACAAATTGGCATAACAGGAAATCAATAAAATTTATTAAACATGCTAGGAAAAAATGTGCAAGTACCAATACTAGAGAAGTGCAAGATAAAGGGTTCTGACCTCAAAGAAGAGAAAAATGTATTAAACATCTCCAACACCAAGTCGTCGCATCCAATGTCAAGCATTATCACATAACATTTACATCGTGCCACTGTCTCTAGTATTTTGACCCTCCAAGAGAAAAGTGGACTCGTCGTATCCGCTAGTTCCGAAAAAGAGCTCAAAAGAAGTGTAAAAACATCCTATAAAAATTATAATCAAAATTAAAAAGTAAATAAAAAGATGGATAAATTGGTTTGTAAACAGAAAAACGAATTAGCAACATGAAGACTCGAGCATGCATTTCATCAAAATTAATGAATTGTTACCCTTAAATATTTGTCTTCAAAAGGTGGTTCTGGTGCCATGACCCGAAAAATTTCAGTAATACATATAGCCAATAGAAGTCGTACATCTTTATCTCTATTCCGTAAAAGGCCATTAATTATTGAATTCCTTAGAGGCTTTGTACAACCCTCCAATTTCTTGGCTGGTTCTGAATTCACTCTAGAGACGTGCGACTGTTCCAAAGATGCAAACGCATCTACAACTTGCTGCAGTGGAAAATTTGAAATGATAAAGATTAAACTAGAGGACATGATGATTCATGAATTGGCACAAACAAAATAAGACTGGGAGTTTTATTTATGAGATAACAAAGGAACTAGTGAATTGTTTTCAATCTAATGAATTGAGAAAATCATAGACATACTTGAATTTAAGTATGAAATCAAACTACAGCAGGGGAACCAACAACTTTAATGTGGACTTTTTAACAGTCAAATGGAATTTGTTGTGTCCATCAGCTCAAGACCTACTAATTTTAGATCCACAGAGAGATAAAGAGGAAGAACGCGAGCAATCAGTTGTAATGCTAATTTTATTGCTTCGTCTCAAAGTTGTTGGAAGGTCCGAGTCAAAACAACAGCAACAAACTATACACGTTCTACCTTCTACACCAGTACGAACAGAAGCATCTCATCGTCGCATTCAAATTGGAGACAATTATCAAATAAGATACAGACACCGACAAATGTTCCCCCTAAATCTTGAACAAAGCCCTAGAAAAACCCTTCGATCTTCATGAAAAAAGAAAGAGAGAAAGAAAGAAAAAAATCGTGCGTCGACTTACAATTAGCAAGAAAATAAAACCATCTACTTATTCAGGACGGAAAGAAGAAGACTCCCAACGACAATGTGATCAAGACTCGCTGAAGAGACATTACTAAGCGGCATACAAAAAGAAAATTCAATGTAGAAACATTACTCGGAGGGATTTGATGATGTAGTCCTTGGTTGGACGAGAGTGTTTGCTCAATTTAGTTCCGACGTCGCGGATAAGTTGCAGCGAAGACTGATCCATGTGCCGTGTACCTACAGCTCCGCTGTCGCCCGGTTCGAGTTCCGCCGCTACACTCCGGTTGTTGCCCGAAACCGTCCGCTTGTGTAGAACTTCAGAATCCGTCCAGCAACTGCCTTCGTGAGATCAGTACCCGCCGTTCTTCGTGAGATCACCAAAAGCCCAAACTCAATTACCAGACTGCAGCCCAATCTGGCTTCTTTTGATAGTCCGTTTTGGCGGGATTTTGAAAATGGGCAAATATTGAAAAGAGCTGGTTGCACAAATAAGAATGAGACCAAAAATAACTAAAGATGTAGGACAAAGATAAATATATTAAGGATATAGCATAAAATTAGCACTATATATCACTGATAGTAGCTACCAGTGATAATTATATAGGTAGATGACTAAAAAGTCCATATATTGCACACCATTTCGGGCTTCTTCTTCCGATTTTCTAAAATTGAAAGTTATCACTGATAGCATTTATTAGTGATAGCAGTTATCAATGGACCACTGATAGCATTTATTAGTGATAGCAGTTATCAATGGGCCACTGATAGTTGTTTAGTTGCTATCAGTAATAGTTTTCAATTTGAGAAATATTAATACAACCTAAAATAGTAACACTTAATATTAATACAACCTGAAATAGTAACACATGAAATATCATCTTTCAAATATTAATGGCTATCACTGATACACTTTGATCAACTGAAATCAAACTTGAAATATTAATACCTAAGGTTATCAATGGATATCGATTATAAACTTTTATAAGTAGTTTTTAACTTTTGAAAGGAAATTATCATCTTCCAAAAAATAACATTCGAAGCTATAAGTGATAAAAGTCTATCAGTGAAAGATCTATAAGTGACTATCTCTTATATTTACCTAATTCATATTAACAATAACATTAATATAATTAATTTAGTTGATATATACGAAAGTCATATCATTGATATACGAATATCACTGATAGTTGTGTCTATCATCGATAGCTTCTATCAATGGCTATTACCGATAACTTTTAGCAATGACTATCGATGATAAACTTTCATCAAATGGAATTGACTTTTATGTCATTAATATCATCGATATATGAATATCACCTAAGTTCTATTACTTATATTGTAATTATCGGTGATAGCTTCTATCACTGATAATATATTATCAGAGATAACTCGTGGCATTCATTTTTATCATCAAATAACATGCTATCATTTAGGGTTGGCAAAATTCCCCGCGGGGAATCCCCAGTTTGACCAGGGATGGGGTCAAACTAAAAAAAAAAAATTTGGGGCCCCGACCCCGACACCGACCCCGAATTGATATATTTATATTTTTATAAATATATATTTATAATATATAAAATAATTTATTTATATATATGTCTATAATGTATAATATTGGATTGGAGCCTAATATTAAATATTCAATTTCCAACTCTAAGCTCAAGAAGCCAAGCCCAAACTTAAAAAACCCTAAATTGAATGTGGTAGTGGATTCCTCGCGGGAACTAGTAGTGAAATCCCTGTGAGGAAACGGGGAATAGGGCCCCGCGGGGACCCCATTCCCCAACGAGGATGGGGTGAATTTCCCCCACGGGATCGGGGACGGGGGACGCCCCCCCGGCCCACCCCGGTCCCGTTGCCAACCCAACTATCATTGATAGCTTTTATAACTGATAACATGCTACTAATGATAACTTATATGCATTCTATTTACATTTTAGTTCATGATTCAACTTTATTAATTAAATTCACAAAATAGGCTATCAATGATAAATTTCGATAAGTGGCTACTGACTGTGAAAAAATATCATAAAAGATTAAGCTATCAATGAAGAAAATAGTAGTAGCTATCACTGTTAGACTTTCACTAGTGACTATCAAATTTGTAATATTAACACTCAAAGTTATTAGTGATATTATTGAAAAACTTTTATCATAATTATCAACGATAGACTTTTATCCCCAATAGACTTATACCACTGATACTAAGTTCGATATTACTAATACATGAATATGACTAATATGTATCTACGTTCTATCACTAATATCACTAATATCACTAATAATTGATATTATCAATTCACAAATAGTATGATACACAAATACACAAATATTTCAATTTGTGGCTTCATTTTGGGTCATCTATGCCATTTTTTCAAGTTTATTGCTGATAAATTTCATATATTTAAAGTCATATAAAAAAAATATTTGCTTGTTTGATAACGTTATAATTTCTCATTTTTTGATAAATAAGCTTATTTAATAACTATTATCGTTACTTATTTCAATTTTTTAAGAAATATTTCTAAAAATTGTGTATTTTTTATGACTAAAAAAAGTAGTTTATTTCAAATTTGTTTTAATTTGCTATTGATATTTAACATTTTGTCATAATAATCAAACTTGATGATTGACTTGTTGGTGTTAAGTCACTTATGAATTAGGCACTTTCAAGTATTGGGTTTGAAATCGTCTTGTAATTCTCTCTCTCTCTTTTTAAATGTTTTTAGTGGGAAATGGGAAGATGAGTGAGAGATCAAAGTGTTTGGAGAGATGAAGAGATCGGGGAGATAGAAGAAAAAACTTGAGAAATGAAAGAAAATAAAAATAAATAGGAGAAAGGAGACAAAATTAAAAAAAACGGAGAAAGGAAAGAAAATAAAACAAAAGGAGAAAATGAAATAAAATATAAAGAGAAGAAAAGAAAGAAAAGCGAGAGAAGATGAAAGAACATTTTTTTTAAAAAAAAACATGCAACAATACAAGGAAGGGCAAAATTGAAGATTATAGAAAAATTCAAAAGTTGACTGGTTAGTACTTTCATATTTGCAAATATTTGAATGAGATGCTATACTTTTAGATTTTTTTTCCCCTTATTATTCTATCTATTACAAATATCCTATTGAAATTTTGGTTCTCGACTTCATTAAAGGAATAATTTGGGTTCTGTTTAGTAAACATTTTGTTTTAGTTTTTATTTTTGAAAATTAAGTCAATGGACACTATTCTCACCTCCAAATATATTGATTTTGTTATCTACTTTTCACCGATGATTTAAAGAACCATGTTAAAATTTGAAAACTAAAAAAAATAGATTTCAAAAAGTTGTTTTTGTTTTTGGATTTTGGCTAAGAATTCAACCATTGTATTTGAAATATGTAAAAATGTGGATGGAATAGACTTACTTTTCAAAAAATAAAAACAAAAAACCATTTGGTTACCAAACATGGTCATAGTTATTGAACTTGTAGGGATTGTTTGGAAGGTTGGAATGTAATCAGGATTACTAGGAATCGTATGAATGTTGGAATGCGTGAGGAATCGAGGGTGGAACAAAAATGAGGCTATGAAACATGAAAACGACGAGAAAGAGAGTTGGGTTAAAATCTGTTGCAACAAAATGAGTTTAATATTACAAATTGGATCCAAAGTGTTCAATCCAAACATGGATTTTTTATTATATTACAATTCAAACACATTTCTTTACAGCCTCCAAATAGCCTCTTATTGGTAATGATTTAGTTCATATACTTTCAAATCTATAACAATTTAGTCCTTAAACTTTAATAAGTAATAATTTGGTGTCTATACTTTATAATCTGCAACAAATTAGTTTTTATTGTGAACAATATTCTTAAAATTGAATGAAAATTCTTATATAAGTATATCGTTAAATTGATTGGAAATCAAATCTTTTTACGAACTATAAAGATTAGGTCGCTACATAATAAAATTCAATACGTAATTTTAAATAGATTTTTTCATAATATGGACAAAATTGTTACGGTTTTCAAAAAATAGATACCAAATTGTTACGTTTTTCAAAAAATAGATTCCAAATTGTTGTCTATTAAAGTTTAAGACCTAAATTGTTATCAACTATATTGACTATATTATTACTTTATTGAACGTTTAGGGACCAAGGGTTTATTATTTATATATTACTTTTTGCTTTTTTCTTTCTTTTTTCTAGGTTTATCGTTTATAAATTATATTATTGCATACGATAGATCTTGTTTTTGCATATTTTATATTAGTCTTTTTTTTCCGTTAATCTGTGTTCTTATGAGACTTTTTTAGGGAGCATTTGGTGAGTGATAAAAGTAGAGAGTTGAGTTGAGGTTAGTCGAATTGGTAATTATCATCTGGATATTTAAATTATATGTGTTTGTTGTGCAGAGTTGAGTTGGTAATTATTATATGTGTTTGGTGTGCAGAGTTGAGTTGAGTTGAGTCTGAAAGTTTGTGTTTGGGTACAAAGTTGAGTTGAGTTGGGGTATCTAATGTAGTTTTTGTACATTGATTTCTTTTTCTTTTTTGTTTTGCTTTGCTGTTGTTGATTAATTTTCAACTATACACCTATGTTCTCTGGAAAATCTCTCTCTCTCTTCTTTTTTTAATCTCAGCTTGTAAAAGATATCAGATTATTTCAACGTATTATTTTCAAAATCTGTAATAATTCTAATTATCTTCAATTTGTAAAACATACCACAAAGAAACATGTCACATAGTTGCTCAATTACTTATGAATTGGTATATTGTATGTATGTATATTGAATCTTGCTAACTTAACATTATTATTTAACAAATTGTACACATAGACATTGAATAACTAGATAACTTAACATTTTATGTTTATATAATAAGGATCATATATGTGGAACTGAAATTGTACATAAAATAATTTTCTTCCACTTTATAACGATGACGAGAATGTGATAGCGTAGTACAGTTACAATGTTTGAACATCACAAAAAGTCTATCAAACGATCGAACATTTAGCCGTTCCAAAAAATAAATTCATAAAATATATGTTTTCGGGTTGAAATATTAGGTGGTCAGTCTAGTGTGTTTGAGTAAGCAAGCGTGTGCAGTACCGTGGCCGTTTCTCTTCTGGTACAACGAAGAAAAGGTTCGTCTTTTGTATGTTCGTGCCAATTATATTAACTAGGTAACATCTATCATTCTCAGTCAGCCCTTCAATATCAAATATGGCATGAACTACCTCCTTCCGACGTCCAAATTTCATCTCATATTTCTCGATTTGCCACGCAATGAGTTTGCCCATGTTCACTGACTGCATATCAGCGGTTGATCGCATGATGTCGATCATTTCATTTTGGAATGTCAGTCGTTTCCTCTTACTCCCTCTAGATGGCTCCATTGATACACTTGCTCTGCTAGTGGAAATATCTAGTACACCTGCTCTTCCTGTGGACATATCTACTTGATATTCTTCCATTGCATCCTCAAGCAAAGTATTATTGTGATCTTAGTTGAATTTCGTCCTCCATTTTTCGAAACAAATTTGACACCATCACCACCGGGGGTCGCAAGATTGTCTATTTGCCCTGTCCTTCCAAATACACTTAATAGTTCATCGTAATGGGAGAATGGATTGTTCCATAATTCCTTCGCCTTAGGATGACTCTGCATTTGTATATGGAAGCAATATTATAAATTATACAAAAGCAGGTATGGTGTATATTGGTCATTATTTTAAAGAACTTACTCAAACCCAAACATCGAAGATCTCCTTGTCCACCTGAACGCACTTGAACTCCTTGTTCTATCCAAACCCTGATTGATTTAACATCTCTGTTACTGTCGAATATTGTTTCTCCAAACTTCTAATCTTACGTTTGATGGTATTCTGGTTTAGGCCACACCCGAAAAACTTCTCCTCCATTATTCGCTCCAGATTTTGTAGATATTCCAACTAAAAGGTCCTGTTGTCGAACTTCCAACCAAACTCCACCAAAGAGATTAAGGCATTCACCAACCCAGCGTCCTCAGTTTTCATCCAAGTGTGTTTCGATTTTTTCCCATCACTTGCCCTTCTAATTTATGCATGCATACATTGTAAAGACATTATTTAAAATTAAACAGCTTCATGCGACATTTAAAAAAAAAAAAAAAAAAAAAAAAAAAAAAAAAAAAAAAAAAAAAAAAAAAAAACATGAAGTCAAATGGTCAAATTAAAAATGTTCACAACATAAATGAAGCACAGAAATATTGTTCAACAAGTAGATAAGATGTTCAAATATGTTTTGTTTCAGAAACATAATCACGATCTTTGCCATTAGGAAAACATTTTGGTAGCCAAATCTAAAGGAACTCTTGTGAAGATAACCTTTAGCGGAAGCGGATCTATCAAATTCCATAAATTATCGAATGTAGAGTTTACAGTAAACATACAACAAATATGCATTTAAAGTTAAATTACAACATGATTTTACAATAAATAAGTTCAAGAAATATCACATTTGAAGAACCTTTTTTCACGAATCCCTCGAATCGCTCCACAACCTCTTAAAGACCTTCTTCAACGAAACCTCGAACTGAAACCCAGACATAACCATAATGAAGTCCTTAGTATTCTCGGGGTGAGAACCCATGAGTGGTGGGCTTTGACTATTTTGGTTTGAGAGAAAGTTTGGGTGGAAGAGGAGGATTGAGATTTCTCTCAATAACACAAGAACACAGAACATTTCTATAAAACTCTCTATCGTTCAACAACCTCAACGTAGAATAAGAAAAAAAGTTGTTTTTCTTTTATTCTCCTTTTTGCCATAAAAAACATAACCACCTACTAAAGTGGGTGGAGAGAAAAGATGGGGAAGGGAGTTGTAACTCCCTTTCTTATTATTCAAATAATAATAATATAATATAAATAAATATAATAACTAACTTATCATATTATATTTATAATAAACTATATGTTATATCAAATATAACATATAATCTATAGTTTTAATATTGTATCACATACAATATAAACTATAGTTTCTTTTCTCTGTTATATGACATTTAATATAAATCATATTTATATTAAATTTAACAATTATGAAACAAATTCATAGAAAATATATTTGAATCTCATTCGAATATTTATTTTTTCCCAATAAGATATAATGTATCAAATACATTATGACAATTAGATCATATATAATTGAAACAATTTAATTATATCATATACAATTAAATCTCTTTATTAATTCGAACAATTCAAATTAACTCAAAAACTGATTTTCAACTAAATCATTTTGAGCTACCAAATAAACATTATAGACCTGTAGCTTGAAGCTCAAATGGTAAATGAATAACTAAACTCTTTGATTACATTATTCACCATCCGTTAACAGTCGGACACTCCACTAAAGACCGACAACTGCATCCTTCGTACTATAGATATATTTATGTATCCATTGGATATAACCAATCAACAGTACGATGGCCCTTCACAAATTGCTCGTAAGTACAACTAGGCCAACTTACTGTTTTGTCCCTGTAGTTACATCTAAATCCTTAAATACTACTAACCCTTCTAATGAACAATAGATCATAGTCCTACTATGACTAAACCCCTATCGGGCCAGGAGAGGGTGAGGCGCCACATTGTTCAAGACCCGAAATCATCCCTTAAAAGAGCAATTTATCTACTTACCCTTGCCTCGGGGAAGGAGTGAATTTCATCTCATGTAGTTGTGTTCCCAGTTCCCCAATCAAATGATTCACCAAAATGGTAGGCTTTTTGAGTCGGCGATCTGACCACTCTCACCAATACAAATCAAAGGACCGCCCTCATAGACAGAAATTCAAACTCACTCAATATTCAAGTCATGTTACCCATGGTTATCTTGGTGAAATGTAAGTCTCTATTATGAACGGTGTTATATAATGAGACTAAACATTTTGTGGCCTGGTCTTATACAAACTTCTTTGTATAGAATATCCCCGCTTGTATGTCTAGTATATGAACAATCAGGATCTGATCATTTGTAGCACTTTACAACAATTGTAACACCTACAAAGCGGGCCATACTCGTAATGTCACCAGAATAAGGTACCCAACCTTATCCATCTATTACAGACCATTTAGGTTATCAGTTATCACTTAAACATGATCTACTCGTATGTCTTTACATACATGTTTAAGTTACAAAGATCAACTCGAATGTTAGTTTATTGGTTTGTGGTTAATGCAACTAAAATATCATATATTTTATAGACAAAGTGAATAAAATATCATATATTTTATTAATCACATAAAAAGTTTGTTCATACAAAGTTTACAAACTATAAGACCATACGAGATTTAGAGCATCAACCTTAACAAAATCATCTCTAAATTAGGTCCATTCATTTAATGTCTCAATAAAGTTAATATTCTCCCTCTCCTTAACAGTCGAAGCAGAATTCTCATCTAGCAACTCATTAAATAAAACATCAATCCTCATCTCCCTTATGATTAAGTTGTGAATCAAGCAACACATAGTTATCCTTCAACATTGGATTTGTACCGGGTAGAAGGATTTGCCCCTAAGAATTATTTGTTGACCCTTCAACAGTCCAAATGCCTGCTCGATAACATTTCTTACTAATGAATGCTTCATGTTGAAATATTCTCTCGATGTTGTTAGTGCATTGCCCATACCATGCCAGTCTGAAAGATGGTAGCATTCCTCCATATAAAAAATCCTTCAGCATTAGGGTAGCCATCATCGTTGATTTTTATACCCTTTGGAACCCTCAGTCCATGTGGTCGCGAAATTGCATCATTTATGATCCTAGAGTCGGCGGTCGAGCCCTCCCATCCTGGCATAACGAAGATGAATTTTCCGTTTTGAACACAGACTGCAAGAACACTTATGACGATTTTCCCCTTCATCGTCTTATATTGTGGTCGATCTATGACACTGACATTCACTTTCATGTACGTGTCGTCCAATGCCCCCAGATAATCCTGTTAAAATTATTTAATCATGATAATTCGAGAATATGTCAGCACAATTTATTTCGGATGCATTAATAGAATGCTATTGAAACTTTTTTCTACCTTAAACCATTTCCATTGTCTATCGGTACATGCATTTGTAACCGATTCGGTAGTTTTTAACAAGATTGTGTGTATCTATATTATTGCTCTAAGAACTACATTGAAGTATCTCGAAATCGTCTCGCTAGATCTCGAAAAATGTGTGTGTACTACTCTATTCTTCACATCGTGAGTAAGAATGTGTAGAATATTGCCACCATTTCTTCAATACCAACACATTTACCTGACTCCAAACATCTAGTTGTTCTAATCATGTTACACAAAAGCATAATCGTTCTTCTATCCATCCAAATACTCTCACGACACGCCAAGTCACTCTCGTAAATGAGGTGAAAGAACGTCAATTACCGAATGCAGTATCTAACGTTCGTTGGTTGTTGTTCTTTCCTTCTATTATTGTTAAGCAGCATTGCCAATGTTAAGAATAATTGTTTTTTAGACTATATAATACTTGTTATGGATTTAAATAGCTCCTGAACAATCTCCATCTTTAGATAAAAGGGAACTATGTAGATTCTGAAAGGAAGATTATACTTAGAATTAGTTAGGTTTAGTTACAAAATGATAAGTTGTGACAACCGAGTACGTCACTCATATCCTACTATCTCGAGCCAAGTATACATTATGATTATCCCAAAAAATGAAACCTATTACAGTTGCAATAATTGTACTATTGTCCTACGTCTTAATTATTAACTTTCCAACGTGCGTTGTACTGTAAGACCTGTAGGCGTGCTTCGCTTCATCGAATGTTTCATACTTGTATAATGTCTCCTTGTACTCATTGACTTATCATGACATTCGTGCCAGGATAGGTAGATCCCTGGGTTGCGACCAATGAAAACGACATAAATTTTGTGTTTTCCTATCTACCTATATTTTCAAAACAGGGGCAGTCAATACTAGTGATCAACGTTGAAGTGAATGATTCTTTGGGGAGTTAGAATGCAATGGTTCTGATGTTATGATATAAGGGTTCTCATGTAGCCCTTTACTACCTATCGAAAAACTAAATTGTGCAACTAGATATTCTAGTTGACAATGTAATAGTGAAACAAGTCGACATAAGTATTATAATAGTTAAAATATTTGGATTTGTCTAAAATTTATTATAATAGTCTACAATTTAAGCATAATCTAATGTTAGTTTGTAATGATAGTTTTGGGACTTACTTAATAACATTACCTAGAACAACTCTATATAATTAATATAATAAATACCACCTAACATGTAACATATTATATATTAAAACAAGACACTACTTTCATATTATAGAACAATTTAGACAATGCGGTTTTAGTCAAATTTTGAGGGTTAAAATTTTGGAAAAAGTTATAGAGTGGAAAAAAATATATACAAAAATACAAACGTACCTAAAATTAATTCTAGGAGGACCATATGATTATACTTTCTTTTCCGTGGATATTAGAAAATATCACACCTTCAAAATTGGTCTCCATTCATTTTTTTTTTTGGTATTTACAAATATTTTAACGAAGATGAATTTTATGTATTTACAGCTTTGCTTTATAAAAATAAAAACAATTTTTCTATACATAGTTGAAGTGTACTCACTAGAAGAAATTCAGGCTTTAATGTCGGTTGGAAAAAGTGAAATCGGATGTATAATGTCGGTTTAAAAAAAACGGATCTTTAATGTCAGTTTTAAACCAACATTGAAGATGGGCTTTAATATCGGTTTAAAACCGACATTAAAGGTGTAATGTCTTTTTTTTTCCCCTTATTTTATTAAATAATAAAACCCTATATCGCCGCCTCCTTCTCTCTTACGCCCAAACCCTATCTCGCTCGCGCCCGTCCTTCACCCTTCTTCACTCGTCCGTCGATCTCCTTCACGCTGTCGCTCGCCCGTGTCCGTCGATCTCCTTCACGTCATGCCCGTATTCGTTGATCTCCTTCTCTTCCGTGAGAGGTGATTATTTAAACCTCTGATCATTTGCAACTTCTCTTCCGTCTATATTGATCTTCTTCACGTCGTCGACGTGACTGAGGACTGTAGACCTCGTAGTCTCCGACGTTGAATGAGTTAAGTTTGAGCAGTGTTGGAATTTTGATGTTTTTGTTGATTTTCATTAGATTTTCAATTTCCCCAATTTTTGCTGTTTAATTTCTTTTTTCCTTTCCATACACATTCTTTCACAAAACCATTTACAAGGTTATTCTGAATAATCTTTGATTTCAAATGATAAAAGCAACAAGTGAAAATTTCGATACAATGTAAACTATATACATGTTTGTAAGCAAATTTCTTTTGAATTCATCGTTTAGCTTGTAAAATGAGTTTATTATGTTGATGACATTTTGTTCATTTGATTTTGGTTGCTACAGTTTTTCAAGGATAGAACCAAAGGGGAAGGGAAAAATTTATTATGAGTGTTAATTACTCAACATATGATGTATATTTTACTTTTTCTTATATAAATTTGCAATTTCTATAGATTATGTTAATGGCATTAATTTGACTTCTCAATTGTTGTTTGTGATAATGCCTGACTGAATAAAACCCAATAGTTTTAGTAGAGAGAGTGTGAGATTGTTGGATGGTTAGGGTTGATAATTGAAGTCATTTTTAGCTTGCCCACTTGAGGAAATGACATCTCCCAAACTTATAGATTAAGCCCTTTGGTCATTTTTAATTTGCATCATACACGTACTAATATTTCAAAATTGTTGCTTATTATAGTTATCATTGGATATTGATTGTAATCAATCTACAAGAAAGTTGTGTTTATGTTTTGGACTCTCTTCGAAGTAAGATTCAAGAGGATTTTCATGGAGTTATAAATATGTAAGTGTAATTGAACTTTCTTAGCTCTTAATTGAAGTATTTATGTTTAACTAATATTTTTAAACTATTTAGTGGATTGAAAACATGGCAAGCCAAGCACGATCTCCAACACTATCGGTCTTTTCCAAAATGGAAACATGTAAAGGTAAATTTGTATTCATTTTTTAATAATTTATGTTCATTCGACTTCTTTATAACAATTTAACAATTGTTTTCAACTTCTTTATATGCAGTGCCCTCGTCAATTAGATTTTGTAGGATGCGGGTACTATGTGCAAAAGTATATACACGAAATAGTGCATAATCCTACTACATCCATTACTAGCCTCGTATGTAAATTATTTATTTTTTATATAGTACTAGCTTTAATTTAATAAATGGACGTAAACTTATGTTGAAATTATCTTCTTTTTTTCTTTTTTTCCTTTTTGTAGTTTAATACAAAAGATGCATATACACAAGGAGAGATAGACATAATTTGGACCCAATGGGCAAGTTTTGTTGGCTGATTTGTGTAAAGATGTAATTCTTGTTTTTTTGTCTCAATAGAATGTAAATGCTAGCTTAGAATGAATGTAAATTTATCTAACCACGATCTTTATGAATGGAATTAGTACTAATATGATATTTGTGAATGAGAGAAATGATGACTTGCTGTAAGTATTCTATGAAAGTCTGGTTCTGGTATTGTGATTCTTGTTTATGGATAAATTCATAGGTAGAAGACATGATATGTTTATTATTGGAAGTTGTATTCATGGTATTGTGATTATTGTTTATTCATGGAATTAGTACTAATTGATATCTGTGAATGAGAGAAATGATGGCTTTGGTGTAAGCTGTATTCTATGAAAGTTTGGTTCTGGTATTGTTTTGCAAATTTTGGTGGATAAATTCATAGGTGGAAGACAAATATTGATGAGTATATGTAATGGATTGTAAATATTGATCTTGTTTGTGGATAAATTCATAGGTGGAAGACATGATCTGTTTATTATTGGAAGTTGTATTCATGGTATTATGATTCTTGTTTATTCATGGAATTAGTACTAATTGATATTTGTGAATGAGAGAAATGACAGCTTTGGTGTAAGCTGTATTCTATGAAAACCAGACAGATTCGGGCTTCAATGTCGGTTAAGAATTAAAAAAAACAGGCTTTAATGTCGGTTGCAACCGACATTGAAGGCTATGTTATTGGTGTTATATAAGCCCTTTAATGTCGATTTAAAATCGACATTAAAGGCAACCGGCATTAAATGGCTTTAATAACACTATCCAACCGACATTGAAGCTCGAATTTCTGCTAGTGACTTTTTAATTTCACGGAAGATTGTCAGATAAAATAAAATGAATATAGAGTGCACCAAATTAAAATTATAAATAGAATTCTAAATTGAAATTTGGAGATTGAAAATTAAAACAAACCTCAAAATATTTACGACAAATCAAAGTCCACAATTAAATCGTCCTCAGCAAGTTCAACATACAAGTGAAAAATACAAAACCATAATACATTATAACTAAATAGTCCCCAGCAAGTTCAACAAACAATAGACTATAACGAAGATCATTCCGAACGTAAAACTTACGGACCTCGAACTAGTTACAAAATGTATGTTCAATTAGTTTGAGCCCTATGCGGAAGAAAAAGAAGTCTAGTTAGACCATAGGGTATATCAATACGATTGAAGTAGAAATAAAATATACCAGATTCAGAGTGAATGAAAGTCGAGACAGTCCACAACTAGGGGGTAGAATAATCGGTTTAGAGCCTAACAAAACAATGACATATCTTATTTTGGTTATAAGAAAAGAAAGAAGCATACCTTATATGGATGACATAAGTTAAAGTTAGAAGTGGAATAAGGAAACAAAATATATTGTAACAACCAAACAACACATATGAGAAAATAAAACGGTTTAAGAAAAAGTTGAAATAAAAAGGTTAGAGCAGGGACGTACCAACACAGTTTACCAGAGGAGTCTGTAGAGAAGTCTAAAAAAATATGAAGAGGGATTGGGATATAAGTAGAAGATATAATAAAGATGGTTGGTGAGGAGAGTTAGGTACATTTAAGTGCACCTAACCTCAATAAGTTCAAACAGTAAGTACAGTAAACCCATAATAAAAAGAGACAACTCAGATATAATAAATTAAGTAATGGTCAGTTCAATATTAATTCGGTGGTTGAGTTGAAAATTGACATAAATACAACATAATATAGCACACATGAAAGGACATAATAATAAAGATTAGAAGGCCTCGGGATTTGATACAACTATTTCATTGGAACAAATCCAACTCCAAACAAAGAAACTAAACAGTTTCAACACTTGTAAATTTGAAGTTAAATTTAAATGTATGAAAATTGAATTTAGTTGAATACTAAAAGTAAGTTCAACGGAATGAAGAAAAAAAATCATTCATCAAATGTAGAACAGAAAACATACTGAATATGTATGGAGGAATAAACTATAATGCAGTCAAAAAACATAAGGAAAAATAGAGATGCCTTTTTTTTTTTAATCTAAATATTGAAATGAAATAAAATTAAATTAAAAATCATATTCAAATATGAGACTGCAGATTTTTAGAACAAATCATCATCGACTTTCAGGGGAAAAAAAGAAAACAGACTTGTTGTTGGGGTGGATTGACACCCCACCAAGCTCCAATAATATGGTCAGTATCCCCAACCAATAATTCACTCATCGTCCAATTTTAATGGAAAAGCATAAAAAAAAGGCAAGGGAAGGACTCATGCTTTAATAAAAGTGACAAGAGTAAATTTGGAAGAAAAAAGTATGGAAGACAGTAAAGAAACAGAATAGATATCAGCAGGGGAAGGAAGAACAGAGACGAAGTAAATTCAATATAAATGGATAAAAAAATATAACCCATTCGAGCTAGTTAAAAAAAAAAAAAGTGGAAACAAATTGTAAGAGACGAAGAACAAATTATAGGAGTAAACCCTAGTTAGTCACAAACATGCAAGCCAAAAAGATACCAAAATGGAATAGAAGCTAAATAAAACAGTCCGGAATCAGATGAAGTACATAGCCGACAAGAATTGAAAAATCGAACATGCAAGGAAAAATAAAACATGCGGAAATCAAGACGACAACGTACATATCTTCAGATATAAACCAGATATTCGAATTTTTTTTAGATCTAAATAGAAAAAAAAAGACTAGATCTACTATAAAATCATTCATATATACTAAAAAAGTAGTTAGATCTACCAAAAAATGGTTAGATATACCAAATTATTATTAGATCTACTAGAAAACCGTTCGTATCTACTCGTTCTAAAAAAATAAACATACAAAAAAACCAAAGAAGAGAAATGCATCGTTAAGCAAGAAAATTCGAATATGGAATGAAGTCTGAGAGGAATAATACAACCTATTCGAGTCGGAGGGAGAACGGAAAGATGAGATGAAGAAGACAAACCGAACGACGAAAGAAGATAAAAGATGAGAAGAGAGAGAGAGGTGAGTAATGAAAACACATGATGGGAAGAGATAGAAAGTAGGGAGAGTAATTAAAATGCTGCAATTGGGGAGTGAAACAAGGGGAGAAAAGGGATAAGTAAAATGGTGGGTTTAAAACCCACCGTTTTCATTTAAGCGACCATTAAACATGGGGTGGGCTTTTTAATCTCACCCAACCCAACTCCATGGAGGCTATCAAACAATCCCTCAGTTATTTTTGTTGGTTAACTAATTTTGTTTTTCCCTTTATTGATTTTATTCTTATTTTTAGAAAACAGTATCCATAATCTTTAAAGCTTATCTTTAATATAAATACCATAATATATGTGTAAAGTAGATACTCGTTCTTAATGCCAAAGGATCAAGTTGCATTTGCCCAGTACTCTATGTGTCTCAAGGTTACACACTATTAATGTCATGTGATCCACCTTTCACTTGTCAAATTAACTACAAATAATGACATTTGATGAGTTTTGTAATAGGGTGCATAATGGTGAGAAATCTAAATAATTTGGAACCAATTTCTTCTTTTAATTTCTAATTTTAGTTATTTATTTTATATATTTATATATTTATATTATATTATGTTTTTTTTTCGATATCCGTCATTTTCCTACTTAATTTTATAACAATCTTTAAAATATTGTAGGTTCTTTGTTAAATTTTCTTTTTATTTTTAAACCATCGTTTTAGGTTATCTAATATCTTCTTTTGTATTTTCGTTTGAGGATATTAACTATTAGTCCACTAATTTGCAAATTTTTAATAAAAAAAATATCCCAATTGTTTATTTTTTGAAATCTGAATTTAAATTTAGTTATTTTTCTATTTAACCTAATAAAAAAAATGTCCATATTTTACAAATTCTTCAAACGAGGCTATCGTGAACAGTATATTATTGATCGTTTCCTCCTATTTCGTGAAGGGTATATGTTTACCATAACATATTCTCTTTATTTTACTACTCAAATTATATAAATTTGTTTATATTTAAAAATTTGAATTAATTCCAGGCTTTGAATCAAATTAGTAACACTTTTTAAGAACTCATTTTTCTTTAAGAAAAAAGATTCAAAATTTTTAATCATATGTTTGGATGAGAGAATTTAGTGATGATGTTATGTTTTTTTTAAACTACTATCTTATTACTTGAATTATATTATCAACTATTGTACATTTGTTTATTTTAAATTTTATACACAAAAAAATTCCTAGTCTTTTTTCATCCATTCCTTCCACGATGTTCAAGTTCTAACTTTCGAGTTTGGTGGACATATTTTTTACCATTTAATTTCGTTGGAAAATGAAATCCACAGAATAATTGAAAAGGCATTAATTTTTTTGGGTTAAAATGACTTTTTTCCTTTTAGTTTCCATACTTTTTAATGTCTAATTTAGTCAAGTATTTTTAATAAATATTAAAATTAGTCATTTGAAGTTAAATTTTTATTGAAATTGGTTCAATAGTAATAATCATTTTCTTTATGAGAATATGTTTCTAAAATTTATAGTAAAAATATTAATAGATAATAAACATTTTTTTTTAATTCGAAGGTGGAATAGCAGTAGAAACTAAATTTAAGCCGGGAACTAAATTATATTTACATTCTTTTATGGTTTGATTTAGAATAATTCATACCATGATAGAAGACCCTTTTTGGTTTATAGGTTGAAAAATATTTCACATTTATCATGCAAGATTATATTAAGATTAATGTTTTTATTTTCATCGAGACCTTCAATTACTATTTTGTTTATTAGTTGGTTAAAAGCTATGAAGGAGGGATACTTCATAAGAGGTAAAGAATTCGTATCATATACGTATCAGATGTCGATATTTCTATAAACTTCTCATATACGTATCTGACATGACATGTGATTTGGCGTATCTGTTTTGCGCTAATATTTCTTTTAAAAAAAATATATAAGCAATTCATCTAATCTTTTTCTACCCAAAACAATTAGCTCATTGTCCCAATCCAAAACTAAAAGAAAAAATTAAAATAAAAGGTCAACCTCTAGAATCATTTGATTTCCATCTTCATGTTCGAGTCCCCACAAAGTCATGCAAAATATAACCCACTTGAATATCTTTAACAATTCAATAAGTTCTTCATTTATCTTCATACTTCTCCCATTAATCTTTTTCTAATTAATCTAAGTCTCTCTTCTATTGCATTCTGTTGACTATTGTACTTTAGTATCTCTGATGTTACTTTTTGTATCTTAATATTTATATTGTATTTTGTACTCATTAACTTAATATTTTATAATTCATGGAGTTAGTGGACTACATTTAGTATTTTTATGTTAAGGTTACCTATATCTTAGATTTTTTTAGAGAAAAAAACCGTATCTTCAACATATCACCGTATCCTAGTTTTTTAGAAATTGTCATATTGCCGTATTCTATCGTATCCGCATCCATGTCTATACTTCATAGGTTAAAAGTAGTATTAGTTACATGTACTCGAGGTTTGGAGATCCATAAAATTGTTATATACTTCAAGAAAACTCCAACAGTAGAAAACTTTGAAGAGGGTGAATTGTTATATACTTCATGAAAATTCCAATCGTAGAAAACTTTGAAGAGTTAATTGTCCGAAATATTCCCATAGGGCTTGTTTAATAGAATTTCACTTTTTAAAATCCAATTATCCAAGGAACTCCAAAACCCACATGGCATGGGGTTTTTAGTATTCTTCATACTTTGTGAGATTTTTATACTTGGAGATAAATAAAGCCTGATTAATTAATAAATTAATATCAATTAATAATAATAATTATTTTTTATTAAGTATTAAATATAAATATATTATTTAGACTTAATAAATTTAATCTAATACATTTGTCATTGATATTTTATGTTATCTTTGAAGGAACCGGTGAAGGTCCTTGAGTGGAAATAGGGATCAGTCCTAAAACTCAATTTTACAGAATCAATACATAATTATGCAACAAGACTCTTATAGTAAAAAGAAAGGAAGAGAGAATTAGGGTTTCAAGAAAACTCTTTCCTTTGAAGAATCCTTCTTCAAAAAATTATTCTAAAAAAACGTCATGAACAAAATGATCTCCAAATGGCCACGAATTCGAAACCCTAATTTTGACATACAATATATGGTTTAATATTGTATCATATACAATATAACCAATAGTTTTAATTATTTCAACAACGACATTTAATATGAATCTTATTTGTATTAAATTTAATTATATGAATCTAGTTGACATAATTAATATTTGAATCATATTCAAATATTTATTTTTTCTAAAACAAACTTTATATTATAATGTATCCAATACATTATAGTAATTATATCATATATAATTAAATTAAATTAGTTATATCATATATAATTAATGAATATTTTTAAACATAGAAAAATGAACCAAAATATTTACAAAATATAGCAAAATTTTAGAACTATCAATAATAGATGTTGATAGACATTGATAGACTTCTATCAGTGTCTATTAGTGACATTGATAGACACTGATAGAAGTCTATCCGTGTCTATCAGTATCTATCAACGTCTATCATTGATACTTCTAAAATTTTGCTATATCTTGTAAATATTTTCAACATTTTTACCATTTGAAATAATTTCTCTATAATTAATTTCCACAATTAACTTGAACAATTCAAATTAATCCAAAATTCATTCTCATTTAATCCTCGTTGAGCTACAGAGGGGACCTCATGGATGTGTAGCTTGAAGCTTCAATTGTACTTGAATAATTAATTGAACTCTTTTAATTATATTATTCAACATCCATTAACTATCGACACTCCACTAAAGATTGACAACTGCACTCTTTGCACTACAAATATATTTTTGTGTCAACATTGGATATAACCCGTCAACATCGGATATAACAAGTCAACAATTATATCCATAACTATCCATTTGATATAACCAGTCAACGATGACCCTTCGTAATAAAATTACCGTTTTACCCCTATAATTACATCTAACTCCTTAAGTACTACCGATCCCTCTAATAAACAATAAATCATAGTCCAACTATGACTAAATCCTTCTTAGGCCAAAAGAGAGTGTGACACCACATTGTTCAAGCCCATAATCAGCCCTAAATGGAGCAATTTATCTACTTTCCCTGACATTGGGAAGGAATGAATTCTGTCTTGTGTTCCCAACTCCCCAAATAGATGAATCTCCAAGATGGTAGACTTGTCGAGTTGGCGATTTGGCCACTCTCATCTATACATCGACCGCCTTCATAATCAGAAACTCACAACTCACACAAGATTCAAGTCATGTCACCTATGGTCATCCTGGTGAAATATAAGTCTCTGTTATGAATGACGTTATCATTTCGAACCAAGAACCAAGATTATAAAATACTCAAGAAACATTCATCAAAATTACAAAAACATTTCAATAAAACATTTTTCAATAAAACTCACCTTTACCCAAAAACGAATGTGTGACGAGATTACCGATGATGCTAAGAGTGAAACTTTAATGTTAAACATACTAATTCAAAGATTCTAAAAATTTATATTTTAAGAAACCAAACATTTTCAAGAACATTTCTATAAAACTCACCTTTATCTCGAAACCGATGAGTGTTTCTTCCAAATTGTAAAACTCTCCAATATTGAGTGTTTCTTGTTGAACAGTGTTAGCTGTCAAATATGTATGTATATTATACAATTTCAATAATACTCTAATAACAAACAGGAATATACAATTTATCATTGGAAAAGAATGGTAAAAGAAAACATTAGTTTATAACTACTGGTGTCTGGCCTTAACTTATCATACTAGAGTTTTAGGGTTATGATAGAAAAGTTTCCCGTTTCAAGAGTTCTTTCATGAAAAATTGCTATTTATTGTGGGTATTTAAGAGGAGATAAACAATATAATTTTTTAAAGAGTTGAAAGGAAGCTTGATGTTCAATCCATTATGAGATTCCATATTTGTGGATGTTGGTGACAAATAATGGATTGTTACCCTTAGATATTTTTCTTCGAAAGATATTTGTCTTCGCAGTCGTGCCATTACCCATAAAATTTGACTAACACATACAACTAATAGAAATCTCTACTTATATCTAAATTCTTAACAGAATATGACTCCCCTCTAGCATATGACTGTTCCAAACACGCAAGGGCTTAAACTTGCTGGAAAAATTGAAGATTAAGTAACTATAATCAAGAAAACAACCATCTGAAAATTAATACCCCATTATTGATTAACAAAAATTGCAGAACTACAAGATGTGATGATTCAAGAGTTGGTGAAAAAAAATTAGACTTGGACTGGCCAGTTTCGAGCACCCCATACGTTTAAGATGAGTTGGGGCTATCTGCTCCCACTTTCATCATGAGATCATTCTATGAGATCGACTAATTGAGAGAAGATCCCGACGAGATGAAATATAATACATACAGTTTATCCATCATGCAATAAACACAATAAGTTACTATTTAGGCAATGAAAAATATGTGAATAGCTACCAATAAGAAAAATATTTCTACAAAAATATTTACAAACTAAATATAAGGGAATATTTTAGGATAATTCACACTTCTCAAATTTCCATGAAGTATATAACCATTTCATGGATCTTCAAGCCTCCTTAGTACTACTTTAAACCAACTACCATACAAAATGGTAATTGAAGGTCTCAATAAAAATAAAAACATTAATCTTAATCTAATCTTGCATGATAATTATTAAAATTCTTTTAACCTTAAACCAAACAAGGGTCTTCTATCATGGCATGAATTATTCTAAATCAAACAATAAAAGAAAGCAACAGAAAACATGAAACAACATACATATAATTCAATCGTCCATTTTGATCAAATAAAATTCCAAATAATTAAAAAATATTACTCTCTAATTTGATTTGATTTATGAAATGATTCCCATCTTCCATTTTGACTAATGCA
The DNA here is from genome assembly GCF_027475165.1 of Benincasa hispida. NCBI lineage: Eukaryota > Viridiplantae > Streptophyta > Magnoliopsida > Cucurbitales > Cucurbitaceae > Benincasa > Benincasa hispida. Next base: position 79,336,934 of record NC_143486.1, read on the forward strand.
GTTAAATTTTATTTTATATTTTATTGTTAGATGAGTGCATCCCAAAATCATATTTAAAATGAATTTCTATTTTGCGGTCAAGACTTACATATCTTTTATGTATCTCACCCTTATCGCACACAGAAAAATTTACCAATCAGAGTGCAAACTATTATTTTCAGAAGACAAAAATCTATAATAAATGGCTAAGTTATAGAAAATTATATTTTTCCCTTAATTTGATTTTTCATGAATTTTTTAGTTAAATATTATTTTTAATAATTAAATTGGTAAAGGCATATATACATATTAGGAGACATTTAGATGCAAAGTTGTTTAATTTGAATCTAGGAAGTTCTTGTCTCGGTTTTTCCTTTTTTTCTTTTTTTTTTTTTTTAAAAAAATAAATTATATGATGATCTTTTTTCATTGCATTTTTTTTTTCTTTTTGCTATATACAGTACAACTACAACTATATTAAAATCAAAATTTTATGTAATAACAATTTACACTCCTAAACATTTGAGTTGTATATCAATTTACAAATTCTATTCTATTACATTTTGTTTAGATAAACATTGTGTTAAACTTATAACTTTATCAATTAAATTCCTTCACTAGAGTAACATTTGATAAGTTCAGCAATGGACAAATCTCAACAATCCTGGCAGCAAATCAAACATTCTAACTTCACATTCTTCAATTTCCCAGGTTGCATCAAAATTTATAAATAAGCATCACTTTGGAACTTTTTGCAATACAATCATACAATACTGGGATGATACAATAAGAACAAGTGGAAACACAGAAGAAATTGACGTCTTCGGACAAATTCACATGCTACGTTATTTATACACAGGCATCAAGCAGCACATAAAGTGACGAAGAAAAAAAAACTCAAGAGGCCGGACTGAAGAATATATACAGAAAGATACATTAATCTTGGTGCATCAACCGGGTACAAAATAGTCCATCTTATCTATAGGCAAGTTTAGTTCTGATGTTTCCACCTGACAGCCAAAGAGCCCAAAACAATATTTAGGAAGAAAGTCGTAACATGCAGGATTAATTTAACATTTTCTTAACCACAAAAATGAAACTTTTGATTGAGAAAATGAAAAGAAACTAATGCTACTTTCCAAATTTAACAAAAATTTCAAGACTACATTTCTAAAATAAAAGCCCCTTGTAGCAAGGGTTTGGATCATGGTATATAAATTGATATAGAAAAAAACAATAAAAATATCATTTTGGTCATTGTACTTAAAAATTTGTTCAAATGTAGTCCCAATATTTTCAAATGTCTAATTTTAGTCAACATGCTCAAATTTAGTTCCTACTACTAATTTATCGTTGATTTTTTAAAAAACTGTTATGTCTATTAACATTTTTACTATAGATTTTGGAAACATATTCCCATATTATCTTTTCTAGAATGAAAATGATTGTTATTATTGAACCAATTTCAATAAAATTTAACTTCAAGGGAGATTTATTAAAAATACAGGACTAAATTAGACATGAGAAAATATGGGAACTAAAACTTAACCAACTTTATTGTATAGATACCAAAATGATATTTTAACCGAAAAAATTAATGTCTTTTTCAATTATATCGTGGATTGCGTTTACCAACAAAATTAAAATGGTAAAAAGACAGTTTAAACTGTTAACTTTGCATGAACATATCCGCCCAAACTCAAAAGTTAGAACTTGAACATCGTGCATGACATTCTATCTTTTTTGATGTCTAATTCTCATGGATTTCAGCACACCTTGAACCTTAAATCAAAATGCCAAAAAATGTAACTACAAATCCACATTGGTATTTCCTACTAAGTTCAACCTGAACTATCATGCACCTTAAAATACAAGATCCATGTGCCTTCCTCATTTATGGCATATTTAGAAGTAATTTTAAATTGGTTAAAATCACTCGTAAAATATTTTTACTCATTTAAAATCGAATTTAATAGTATAAAAAATGTGTTTAAATATATAATAAAATATTGAATTGATTTTGAGTGATTGTGCGTTTCAGAACGATTTTAGACATGCCAAAATTGATTTTAACCATTTCAAAATCACTTCCAAACATACATTTAAATAGATCTCAAAATTATGGTGGGCATAGTACTCTGAAGTAAAAGTAAGTACCTGATCAAAAGGAACAAAAATAAAAGGTGTATGGTGGGCATAGTACTCTGAAGTAAAAGTAAGTACCTGATCAAAAGGAACAAAAATAAAAGGTGTCATGCCCCGCTTATGAGAAACTGCAGGCACGTCCGGGTTGTGTGTTTCATCGTCTCGCCACCTTTCCACAATGCCAAGGATATCATCTTCAGGATCACCGACCTCATTGTTATTCATACCGCTGGTAACAAGGGTCAGTAGATCCATTCGGTTGTTAGCCCCCGTTGATGTTCCTCTTAACCTATATAGAACAGAAAAGCAGAAGAAACCTTCAGCTAACTGTAGGAAGTTTTATCATTAATCATGCTATATTCATTAGTTGAAGTTGATTCCATCATAGTAGATCCAAAATATACATGGAACAGTTCATTGCAGCAGCTTTGCAATCCAGGGGAGAAAATCTAAAATAAAAAAATAAATGCAGAGATCTGCGAAAATTGCTTCTCTAAAAATAAGTTCAAGATACGTGGAATGGTAAGAGGTCATTAGTCATGGATGAAATGGAATCAATGTATAATTTAGGGTCCTCATTCACATTTTGAGTGTTTGGATTCAACGCATTTTATGATCTCATCATGGTGCTCTCTTTCTGGAAGTCTTTAAGGATTTTTCCACGCAAGACATAAATAGGAGTTGGGGGAGCTTTATTGTTCCTTTCTAGTTACTTCTTGTTACCATTATATTTTCCTTCGTACTTTTTGTAACTCTATTTTAAGCAGTTTCTTTTGGTTTGGTTTCTTTGTATCTTGGAGCATTAATCTTTATTCAATGAAGAGTTTGGCATCCCTTTACAAAAGAGAACTCATCAGTGACGTGACTTTATCTTCAATTCCATTATGATGTAGATCATGATTAGTAATTGGTGCAAATGAAAAAGACAAGCTATAAGGAGCTAATTGAAATGAATCGTGAATAACTTTGAGAAAGGCTAATAGTACCCTTTACAACTAGTACTTTTATCGTTAATCAACCTGTATCTATACTCTTTTTTATATAGAAGTGAACACCTCGAGGGTCTTATATTACTAGATCACATAAGTATAGGTGGGCGGAACCAGAATTATACAAGATCAACACAACTTAAAAAAATCAAACAAGCCTATAACAAACCTCATGCGGATTCTGAGCACAGTAGGACGTGCACCTGGGTACAAAACAGCTGCTTCAACCTGCAGTGATATGATCATAAGTTCTGGACAGACTGCCAAAATTTAAGAACCAACTGCTAGAACAAAAAGAGTGTTGAAATGCCTTGAATTCTAATCAGAATTGGTTTGGGAGATTGAATCCTAAACCTAATTAGAATTGGTATTTGATATATTTAATTATTTAATTCTTTTCCTTCTCCACTTAGGATTTAGAGAAGTGCACCATATAAAATCTCTAACCCTATAGGCATTATTTGACAGATTATGTATTTTTTTTTAAATACAGCCCGGAGTGGTGATAAAGTGCAGCAGGAAGAGGAACTGCTTTAGATATCTCTATTTTTCTCGTATTCTGAACATCGCACTATGCCTATCTGTCTTTTGCCTATGTATTTTAGCATAAGTCTCTCTCAGCTGTGCGTAAACAATCCTCTTCAACATTCTAGCTTTTATAAGAATCGAAGAAATTCTGAGTTCGTGCCACGACGATCTGTATGAAGGGAGATTTTTTAAAATGTCGTGAAGCTTCTGCGCAAGGGGTCTCGGCAGGTTTCAATGAGGTTCCTCTTTTCCGTCTGTGTCGCTCTTTTTTTTTGGGGAGTGAGTGCCATGACCTATTTAGGCAAATTACATATTTTTTCCTGTAACATTATCTCTAATAAAATCAATCTCCCTTTGCCTCGTGGACGTAGCTAACATATTGTTAGTGAATCACGCAAATTTGTGTGTCGATCTTCTCTATTCTTTTTACGTTCTATAATATTCTTTAATTGTTGATTTTGTAACAAATTGGTATTAGAGCCTATTCGTTAGGATTTTGAAATTCCACATTTGTTTGACAATTAAAGACGTATGGCGAGAACATACAAATCGACAAATTTACCAGGAGAGCAATGCAGTTCGATTAGGGACAATTTCCACAAAATTGTCGATTACTAGAGTCTCCACCGTTAGATCGTACTGAATCTTGGTCAGCTTGTTGGAACCATATAAGGTCTTGTTTTGAACGGTTGAATCATCGCTTTGAGCTCTGGTTTTATTCGTAGTCGCTGCTAAATAGAATCTGTAAAATTGGAGTGTAGTTCGGTTTTTCAAGGACAAATTTCATAAAGTTGTTGATTTCCAGAGTTTCAACCGTTGGATCGTGCTGAATTTTAGTCAGCCTGTTCGAGACCTATTGGGTGTCATCTTGAACGGCTGAACCATCGTTTTGAGCTCTGGTTTATGTAAGTAGTTGCTGCTGAACAGAATCTGTAAAACAATAGTCTAGTTCAATTTTTCAGGGACAATTATCACAAAGTTGTCGATTGCTAAACTTTCAACCGTTGGATCGTGCTGAATTTTAGTCAGCCTGTTGGAGACGCATTAGGTATCATTTTGAACGGTTAGATTGCCGTTTTGAGTAATGGTTTGGTCTGTCGTTGCTGCTGAACAGAATCTGTAAAACTGCAGTGTAGTTTGGTTTCTCAGGGACAACTTCTACGAAGCTGTCCATTGCTAAAGTTTCAACCGTCTTAATTTTGGTCAGCCTTTTGGGGACTCATTGGGTCTCATTTTGAACGGTTAGATCTTCGTTTTGAACTTTGGGTTTGTCTTTATAATGTAGTTCGGTTTTTTAGGGACAAGAGTTCTAACCATTGGATCTGCTAATTTGATTCGGAAGTTTTTCTTCGCAAACTCAAGTTGTTCGTAATTCTGCCACCTTGAGTTTGAGGGAGAAGTCTGAGTACATTTGGCAATATATTTATGTCGCATTTGATACAACTGTGGGTTTTTTGTTTCCAGTCCAGATCTGTTGATTTGATTTGGAAGTTTTTCATCACAAATTTAAGTTGTTTATCATTCTACCACCTTGAGTTTGAGGGAGAAGTCAGTGTATATCTGACAATATATTTATGTTGTATTTGATACATTTGTAGCCAGGTTGTCTGTTTCTAGTCCAGATCTGCTAATTCGGAAGTTTTTTCTTTGCAAACTCAAGTTTTCGTCATTGTACCACCTTGAGTTTGAGGGAGAAGTCTGAGTACATTTAGCAATATATTTATGTGGCATTTGGTAGATCTGTGGGTTCTTTGTTTCTAATCCAAATTTGTTGATTTGATTTGGAAGTTTTTTCTTCGTAAACTTAAGTTGTTCGTTATTTTACCACCTTGAGTTTGAGGAAAAAGTCTGAGTACGTTTGGCAATATATTTATATTGCAATTGGTACGTCTATGAGCTTTATGTTTCCAACCCAGATCTGTTGATTTGAATCGGAGGTTTTTCCTTCAAAAACTCAAGTTGTTCATCATTCTACCACCTTGAGTTTGAGGGAGAAGTTTGAATACATTTGGCAATATATTTATGTTGCATTTGATACATCTGTGAGTTTTTTGTTTCCAGTCCAGATTTGCTGTTTTGATTCGAAAATTTTTTCTTTGCAAACTCAAGTTGTTTTTCATTCTACTACCTTGAGTTTGACGGAGAAGTTTGAGTATATCTGGTACATCGTTGTTTGGATTTGTTGAATGTTTTGAATTGTTTGTGGTTCCTGATGGGACACTTTAAGGCATGAAGAAGTCTGAGTACATGTGGCAATGTGTTTTATGTTGTATATGATACATTTGTTATCTGTGAGAGAATTCAAGTCAAGGTGGAGATTTGTTGGAATACCTTGAATCCTAATCAGAATTGGTTTAGGAGATTTCAAGTCAAGGTGGAGATTTGTTGGAATGCCTTGAATCCTAAACTTAATTAGAATTGGTATTTGATATATTTAATTATTTAATTATTTTCCTTCTCCACTTAGGGTTTAGAGAATTGCACTATATAAACTCTTTAACCCTATATGCATTATTTGGCAGATTCTGTATTTTTTTTTTTTTAACATTTTCTCTAATAAAATTGTTCTCCCTTTGTCCCGTGGATGTAACTAACAAATTTTTAGTGAATCATGTAAATTTTTGTGTCAATCTTCTTTATACGTTCAATTGTATTCTTTAATTGTTAATTTTGTAACAAAGAGCAGTGTATCTCCTCCAAAGAGACCATAATTTTAGCACTTCTTTTATCCTCGCTGATGAGCGTGCCTTGTTGTAAGCCACTTGGCATCCAAGGAAATCTCTACTTATCTTCTTTATTTAATAAGTCGTTTCTTATAGGGAAGAAAAAAACATTCCGAAAAGAATGCAATTTAGATTTACCTTATCATCTGACAAGGTATAGTGTCCACCAAAAATACAGTCGGCTTTTGATGCACGAAAATTCATGCACTTGGCCACATCCTTAATCTTCTGTGAAGAATTCTAGAAGTAACAAATTAAAAGTGCAAATGCGAGCAATTAGATACGAAACACATTAATTATTTTGGAAAGGCTAAATGATAGTTAATAACCACCTTGTAGAGAAAGCGCCCAGAAGGAAAAAATCTGATGTAACGGAAATAGCACACCTGCAGAAGTTGGTCAAAAGGAAAGGGGACACAATTTAATAGGAAAAAGAATAAGAAAAAGAAAACATTAGTCTAATTACAATGTGCCAGAAGACTAGAGAACTACTAGTAATAATCTTAAAATAAGCTCAGTTTTTTTATTTCCTCAACCAATAATAAAAGGCCTTTGAGCCCATTATGCTCATAAATACTCTTACACTATCAGCTAAAAGGGATGAATGCAATGGCAAACACCCTTGGAGCATGTTCGATTTTAAAAAGTATAGGGGGGAATTTAAATGCAAATCAGAACTTAATTACATTTATGTCCCATAAACACCTGCTCTAACAAGTTATTACCCAGCCAAAAGAATAACCATAACAAACACAATTATTCTATTAAAAAATTAAATCTTATATCGTGCTTGAAAACAAACTAATATTAATCTTCCAGCCCACACAACAAGCCCAAAAAAACAAACATACCAGGTGAACTGGATTGGTAATCTTCCACTCTGCAATCCCAGCACGTATATAAGTATTCCTGCTAACATAAAGACCTGAAGCTCATAACAAAAACTAGTTATATACCTTCAATCCAAAACGCAGACTACAAGAAGGCAGTAGAAGACATTTCTCAGATATAAAATTGTCAAATGGGCCGATCCACATAATCACCCCTGGCGAAATCCAAAGTAACAACAAAGACCTCTCATCTATCAACAGCATTAAACCCTCCCTAATTCTTCAGCTTTTTTAGCACATAACACCAGGCATCTTGGTGGAAAGATAAGTGAGGCAGTAATGACGTATGAAAATTAAATCCATTCTCAATCCTATTATACGAAGTGGCTCAAAGACTGTCAAGTCCAGCTACATGGCCATGAACTCAACTGTCCAAGATATTATCTTCCTCATCTCTCTTCTAAATAAAAAATGTTTCAAGGTCAAATAGCAATTCCAATTTTTAAAAAACTTAATAAAACCTTTGATGCATTGGTTCAAACACACAAATATTGCAAAGCCAACAAGACTTCTAGTTCCAAATGTAATTAACAAAGATTGATATTTTCTCAGTACGAGAAAATATATAAATAGTAAAATATTGCGAATTGTTGGATCCCAATTTGTTAGGCATTGTTTATATGGCATCTTAAATTTTAATAAGAAGTATACAGTAAATGTATATTTGCTATCTGAAATACAAAATAATTACAAGGCTAACTCAGTGATGAAAAACTTGTATACTTTAATAATTTTCGGAAGAGAAGAATACAACAGAGGTAACCATATGCTCAAAATAAAGTCATGAGGATTCGTAGTGTATCATATAGTTCTCACCATCAGTGCGGATCCTTGGCCGCAAAAGCCACATTTTTCTCCAGGATCCATCATACATAGACTGCAAAAACTTGTAGTTTTCAACCACACTAGATAGCTGTAGAGAATAGAACTCATGTAAGAATTCGTGTTTAATATTTATATGCTATATCTCTTTGGATATTTCATTTAGCAATGAAATTGTTTCTTATCCAAAAAAATATTTATATGCTATATGTCAAGAAGATTCAGCCACTAAACATTCGGTAACTTCACCTGCCAAGCCTTCAAACAAGCACTACGCCAGAATACAGGATTACGAATAGTATATCTCCATTTTCGGCAGACACACGATGCCCGTCCCAGGTCATAAGGAGTCATTCTGGCAAAGACCTATTTAAGAAAAAAGGAGCTCTACCTATAAGAAATTTTGGAAGAAAGCAAAAAGTTTGAAGCAAGGGATTAATCCACCATGACAACCTCACCTCAAACAATAACTCATCTGGCAAGGAGCGATGTATTAATGCTGGATCAATAAATGGCTGCCGACTCGAACTTCCAAATGGCGCAACAGGTCTAACATTAACCCCATAGAGATCTGAAATAGAACACCTGAAAACAATAAGAACAAATAAAAAACCATAATGCAGAAACTAAGTTCTATGGGGGAGGAAAGAAGGATTAAATATCTGGACAAACAACAATAACTAGTGCCATGGGGAAGTACCAAGCCACGGCCTTTTTGTAATGAAATACTGAACAGTCTTCAACCGCAAAGCTGATTCAAGTTCAGCAGGAACCTTCAACGCATAATCTGCAAGAGAAGAGAAAAAAAAATTAGACAAGACAATTTTATCCCAATTTCAAATTCTATAATTCTCTGGTACGTGTTCATGAAGGAAAAAAACGCATATATCATACCAAAAAAAACCCATCTACGTAAAAAAAATGCAAGAAAAAGGAAAATGATTGAGTCTACACGATAATCTTTACCCATAACTTCCTATTTAACAGAATAAAATAAAAACTATGTGGGGTATTGGGGAATTACAGAAGGAAGCAATTTGTAGAAATTAAGACATGCCTTAACCCTAAAATACAAAAAGATCTAAGGAACCACTAAAAACTCAAAGCAAGATCCAAGATGAAATTATAAAATTCGACCGAGTATGATCGTCATGGAATTGAAGAACATCAAAACCAACGTACCTGAAGCCATGAGTGTACGGATACTCCCTCTGGAGATGATTCGGGTCAACTGCTAAAATTTCTCGGGAAAATTATGAAAGAACAACAAATAGAGAAATCGGAACAGTCGTTCGAGGGTTCAACTGAATTTCCCCCTTCATTCCATTTTTCATTACAAACACCGACTTGCAAAGAATGGGGATTTAAGATTGGGCCACTATTGACATTCAGATTCTGATCATGTGGCATCTAATTTAATCGTAGCCTTCCATACGCCTCCCAAAGAGTGGGGAATGGATTTTTTTTTTCTCGAGAAGAATTGGGAGAGTGGAAATCGATTACTTTTTTTTCTTTGTTTTTTAATACACCTTTGATCTAACATTTTCGGCTGATGTGTATTTGTTCTCTCAAATCTAGAAATTCATTCAAAATAATTTCTAAACATATTTTGATTGTTAGTTGACTAAACTTAACAATGAGATTGTTAATTTATGTACTGCGGGAGGAAGGTTTGAAGATGTGAGAAGTTTAAGACCTATCTATAAGTCTCTATTTTTCTTTCTTTTTTTCTTTTCTTTCATATCCTTGATCATTTATGATTTTCACAAAGTTATTAAAACATCAATTTTGTGGGCTAATTCTTGATTTCTTGATTTATCTCTCGCTTAAGAATAATATCATGATTGTTTAAAAAACTAGGTCGAATATCGAAGGATTGCAAAGGAGGTGAAGGAAATTGGTAATAGAGTAAGAAGAAAAATAGGCTACGTGTAAGACATAACCCTAGAGAAATATTAAACTAATATAATTTTTAAGCCAACAAATAAATCACCAATTTCATTGCCAAAGTCATACTTTTGTTAGTAATTAACAGTCAAAACATGTTTATGGACTATTTAGAACTATTTTTTAAATCTCATGGGTAAAAGTATTAATTTTGAAACTTGAGAATCAAATAGACATCGACTCAAAACCTTAGAATACCATTTTTTAGATTTTATATATTGGGGCCTTATAAATATAGTCGGTTCAAACTATTAAAGGGATAACAAACAATTAACAGACTACTTAATTAAAACTTATTACTTCTGATAATAATATCCAGCAAAAATATTAGAAAATCCACGAACCAATATTAGGATAACTAACGGCCCGGCTCGTTATCATAATATAATCCTAATCTTTTGTTCCTTGTCCATCTCAAAAGAATGGGGAATAGATTATTGTTTTTTTTTATTAGAATATCATTTTGAGATTTATATATCGGGACATTGCAAATTCAAAGACGATATAAGTTAGTATTAGTAGGAGTCTATCACTATTTTTTTTTGTTATATTTGCGATTTTAAAAATGTAACTATATATTGGATTATTATTCTAAAAAGACAACAAATTAATTAATAGAGTGCTTAATTGAAATATATCCCTTGAATATTGAATGAAAACAAAGAAAAATAATAGAGTAACAAACTATCAGAACTAAAATTTATTCCTTATAATAATATTGAAGGAAAAAAATGGAAAATCTGGCCCGACCCATAATCATAATATAGTCGTAGTCTCCCACTCCCTATCCACCTCCCCACCTCCCAAAATAATGAGAAATGAATTTTCTTTTCTAGAGAATGATGGGAGAACGGAAATGGATGACATTGTTTTTAGTTAAAATATCATTCTTCGTATTTATATATTTGTTAATTATTCGATTTTATTTTCAACCGATGTTAAGTTTAGTTCTACCATTAGTTTTCTTTCTTGTTCGTTTGAATATTTATATTTTTAAATAATGTCTAAAATATTCATTTGGATTATATATAGTTAATTTGTATAATATGAAGAATTCCTTATTTCATTTTATAATAAAATGGGATGGAGGATTTGAACAACGAATCTTTTGGTCCTCAGTACATAATTTTGTTTATTTGGACAATCCTTTCTTATTCATTTTGGGCTAATTAGTCAAATTTAAAATAAATAAATAATTAAATACTTTTTTTTAGTTTTCAAATTTTGACATGAATATTAAAAATATTTCTAAGATGTAAGCCATCAAAACACATAAATTATTAATCAATATATAAAAGCAGTAATCATAGACTTAATTTTCAACATTCAAAAACCAAACAAAACGAGATAGAGGGAATTAAATCCCCATTTCTAAGGATCGGGCAACAAAATCCCCATACATCAGAAATAGTTGTTATCTTTTAATCATAACATTTTAGTTTTAGGTTTTTGACCCTCTAATTTTTTATCATTTGGCTTTAAATTAACCAAATTTAAAATCAAATCTACTACACATGTCGATCTCGATAAAAAAAGTAGTACAGTATAATATGCTCATGAAAAAGAAGTCACAGCAAATCAGTTGCTTTTATAAATATACACATATGTAAATAACTGAATTGAACAATAAAAAAACTAATTCTCAGACCAAATGCCCATTCATGCCTTAGTTGTTTCTTTCATGATTCATGAAAGCTTTTTTTTACATATATATTTTTAGTAATGGCCCTTAGGGTAACACCCAAAATTAATTGGAAGTAATTTTTACAAACATCAGATTGTATATTTCAAAAATATTTTTAAATTTGAATTTTTTCAAGAAATATTTTTAGTATTATTTTTAGACAAATTTACCATTTTTTATTATTTCCATTCCCAATTTTATATATATTTCTCTATTTTTAAAACTTTCTTAATGATGGAGAGCGAGAAACTGTATTTATCATGAGTAAGAAACTGTATTTATCATGAGTAGAGAAGATATATTTAATATAATTTTTTTCATACTTTCAAATAGAGAGTGAAAATGCATTTATTTGTTGAGATTTGTTCATTTATTTGATTTAATTGGATAATATACATCATAACACTAAGTATTTGAAAATATTCTAACCAAAATATGAAATATACTACAATATATAAATTAAAGATTGATTTATAATATATGAAATATACCACGATATATAAATAATATTGACTTAATGTTCGACACAAATTACAGTATATATCATAGTATATATCCATTTAAGTAATCAGAAATCCCAACATATCCACAATACACGTAAGCCCTAGAAAAAAAACTCTCAATTAATTTTATATTATAACAAATACTTGAAATGTTGTCAATACACCTTAAAACATATACAAAGTTAAGATCCGTAGATATTACAATATATAAATGAAAAGTATATATTGTTTAATCGAATTTCTTTATCAGTTATCGTATAGTATACAAATCACATATTGACTTAATATTCAACATAAATCACAATATATATTAAATAAACAACGTTACAAGGAATGCATATTCCATCAGAGGTTTATAACATATATATTTAGGGTTTAAAAAAAAGTTCACCTCGATCTTGGTGCGACAAATTTGTATAGACGACACAAATACAGTCTATCTTCATCTCTCCATCTTCATACAATAACTCTACATCATCTCTTATTCTTTTTCAGCTGTGGCCGCCATGGATCTATATAGACAGCTAAATCTTGGGGAGCAAACCACAAATGAGAGAATCAACGAAAACTCGACTAGCGACTTACCTCAACGACCCGCGATCGGCGACCGAAAGTCAATGATGATGGAAAATGATTAATGAACAAGGGCAAACGATCGATTACGACGAGCGAGCGAGTGATTGATGAATGAGGATGAATAGTGCGCGACAAACTGGCAAAGGACGGTTGGCGACAGTGGTCGAATCCAATGGGCAAACAACGGACTGGTGAACGACGACGACGATGGTCGACCAAATCCAATGGGTGAACGACAATAAGGAAGGGATTTTAAATCACCAAAAGGAGAAAAAAGAGGGAGGAAGGAGAAAAGAGAGAGGAGGAAGAAAGAGGATGTAGGGCAGTCAATGATTTTTCTTTTTTTGAAAAGAAACATTAATGAACGTGAAATCCTAAGCCTTTGCATAAAGGAGAGAGAATCACAAATTCACACACACACATATATATATTTGTGTGTAGGAACAAGGATTAAATTGTAAATAGTCACGGGACATTAGTGGAAAAACAAAATCAACTAGTTTTTTTTTTAATTTTTTTTTTATTTTTAATTTTTAATTTTAAAGATGAAAGGTTCAAGCCAAGCATTTTATGTCGAAACCCTTAATTCAATGCTCTTTCATGGGCTGTTATCTTGAATCCATCTCATGATCTGAGCAAAATTAAGAAGCTTTTGTGTAAAACGATCAACTAATATTCCTCCTCAGCACCATAATCATCAAATCCATAGCCATACTCTTCCTCATTTTCGAAATCATAATACTCGTTACCATAAGTTTCTGTGGGATCTTCACCTTCGATGTCGACATTCTCTTCAAACATTGTATCGGTATGATTGTCTTCGAGGTCGACTTCAAGCTCGGATGAACTATTCTCTTTACTACTTGAGGCTCCCTGCTTTTCTCTTGAATCAGGTGTAGGCTGCACAAATTATTTGGCAGTTATAATAACCATGTGTACTAATTGAAATAATCAAGAAGGTTAAACTCCTTTTTTTCCACCCTTTCTTTGGGCATGGTTATTTTCAGGTATTGATGATATAGTTACAGCCACCTTAGAACATGTAAATACCAAAACAACAAAGAAGACATAGATAGATAAACATACTGTATCAGAGAAGAGTTTGTCCAACACGTCGAAGTTAAATTTTGAACTGAGCCTCTGCGGAGAATAGTTGTGGGAAATAAGCTAATGAGTGAATACATGTAACATGGCCAAACAAACTAGCTTAGCATGCACAAAGGCCATGGAATTATAAAATTCATACCCTTCCCCATGCCAAAACAACCCGGAAACAAACATGTGAATTACACTATAGAGTTTCTTAAGAAAATTATTTTTTTAAAAAAAAAAAATGTATCTAATGAAATTTTTTCATGAAAGCACATCCATGTTCTCCATACAGGAGCAATAAGACATAATTATGAGTGGAATTTGGTCTAATAGAATTGGAAAATGGAAACTAATACGAAAATTGACTAGAATGGATCCATTGGGATAAATAGCATGCCCACCCAACGAATCTATTCACTAGTTTATCTCGCTGATATACCTTCTTAGTTAACATTTCACGCGAAGCTTCTGTACCGGCTTGAGCAGGGTTGTTTATTGGAGCTTCTTTTTCCCTTGGCCTCTGCTTTCCAACAGTATAAGAAATTATATATCATACTATAAAATGTAAAGATGCAAAATTCCTATCCAATGTTTTTCAGGATTAAAACTTCTGATCTAACATGAAAACTACTGATCTAACATGAATTGTAGTTAATCAAATACCTTTTTTGATTTTTTAATCATAGCTGCAGCTCCAACAACATCACGGCCTAGTTTCTTAGCTGTTTGGTCCTGAAAATCATGCATATCATTTATTTGGAAATCAAATTATGATTGAAACGTAAAACACCTTTTTTCCTGTGTAAGTATAAGTGAAGACTTTCTTAGAAGCAATCAAATGGTTATTGAGAGGGGTAAGAAGCCTGTAACCTGAAGATAGTCTTTGTTAATTTTCTCCCAAATAATCTTTTTATAATGTGCCTCCTTCCTATTGTTTAGGTAAGAGTCCACCTATAATTCGCGAAAAACTCTGGTTAAAACACCATACATACACTAGCAGAAATTTCAGAAATCAAAAGCTAATGCAGTTTAGTAGTTGAGTACCTCAATGTCAAGAACATCACCAAGGTCTTCTGATTCTTCATTGGATGGAGAAGGTTTATCCTTATGTTTGAAGAACATGCTGAACAAAGATGCATCGACAGTTTTCATCTGAAAACAATACCAGCATTTACCAAAATCAAAATTCAATCAGTTTCAATAGCTAGATGCTATATCTTTCTAAACAATAGATAGTGACAATCTACTAACACCAGGAAGCCGTAGTAGAAAACCTTTTGACATTACAACATCAAGTTACACACTACCTTCCGCACAGACGAAACAATAAATCCAGCCAGAAACATATCATCTCAAGAACAAATAAGAAAAACAGACCTGAACGGTCAAATATATTATAAGGATGACTGCAGATTTTTCAGATTCAATAAAACTGCTACGTTTTTTTAGTAGCAGCTTTAGAGAATATACTAACTATCAGTTTCCAAAATCTCCTCATCGAAAATAATTATTTCAATTTATAAATACAAAATACATAACTAACTTCACATTTACGCCCACTGTATTTTCACTTTGTTATCGAGACATGTACTAAAAATCGGCTGCATAAATGCAGTACAATCGCCTTCACCTGAAAGCCAACGTTCTAAAACTTCGTTTCATCACTGATTAACCTTAAAGCCAACCTAGATAGACAACTGAAAGAGCCAAAAACGGTGATGCTTAACCTAAATATTTTCCAATTACGAGAGGCAGAAAGTAAACAAACAGAAAAATCCAAGAACAATCCATACCAAAATTTCATTCATAACATTAAAGAACAAAAGCATGATTGATTGAATACTTACGATGCTGATCAACGAATCGGAATGCACATAGCGCAACCAAATCACTCGCTGCCGATGAAAGAGACTTCAAGAAGAAAAAACATGCACTAGTTCTGCCGTTTGTTGATTGAACACGAAAAGAAATTCGGAATTTCGACGACGATCCGTCGCCGCCTAAAAGAAAAGCATTTGTAAGTTATATATATATATATATTGTGGAAACAAAAGAGAGAAGAACGGGCTCGACCTTTATTTCAGAACCGGCCCAGTATTGTAAGGCCTTATACATGGACCGGCCCCTTCTTATTACTTCTTAGTGGGCTTAACAAATTTTAAACAAATAATTTTAAAATGTAGTTTGAAATTTAAAATTTCCCTTTTTTTAGATCTGTTTTTAAATAAAAAAAAAAAAACTCTAATAATTTAGAATAATTATGTTGAAATTATTTTTCATGCACATGTTCAAGGGAAAAAAATAATGTTGTGTCGCCGGAAATTTGAGGAAAAAAATTATTTATTTTTAGTCCCCATCCTTGTCAGGATTTTTCCCCACCCCATTCCTATTTTGGAGATTCGGGATCGGGATTGAAGAATCCTCGTTCGGAGATTTGGATCCCGAGAAAAAAATTTTGCTTTTTATTTTTATTATTTTATTATTTAAAATTGATTATATTTTAGTATTTACATCAAAATTGTAAATATTTTATATAAGAAGTTAGTATTATTATTACATATATTTGTTTAAATGAGTAACTCAAAAATATTTATATTAAAAATTCAGTAAAAAAAATTAAATTTAATTAAAAAATTAAAATTAGAAAAAATGCTACTGTTTGAGTAATTTACATACATACATATATATATATATATACCATTTGTACCATTTGAAGAAAGCATGGAAGAAATGGACACGTGATATGTGTAGCATGAAGAATATGGAGTAAATGAAGTTGGTAGAAGCATGCATGGTTGACAGGTGGAAAAGAGCGATGTGAAATGATGATTCTTATGGAATGGAAAATTATGATGGTAGAATGAAATGTAAAATTATGGTGAATGATGAGTATGTTGGTATTATATGAGGCAAAGGTTTAAAATAATATGTGTGTTTGAAATGATGATGAAAACTTTGTGTAAATTGAAAGTTAATAAAAGAAGACTAAATTAGTTATTGGAAATTATAAAAATTGGTAAAGAAAGATTGATGTAAATAAAGAAAAATTGATGTAAATAAAGTAGGTATTGAAAATATGAACTTACTTGAATTGTTTGGGAGAAATGAAGAACTTCTTTATTTTATAACACAAGGTACAAGTTCTCTTGATTTTCTCTCAAGGAGAAAATTAAAAAGATGCGGAAGGAAAAACTTGTGTCCCTAGATTCATACTAAGCCCCCTTTATAAAGATAGAAAGCTTACCATGCATTATATTGGGTGGACACATTGTAGGACACATGACATCTAAAGTCTAAAAACCAAACATTTGTACAATACATTGAAACGAAAGTTTGACACGCATACAACATTTTGTCTTCAATTGGATTTTGTCGTCTACTTATTTGGATTAGTGGATTAAGTTTGCGTGTGGATGTGACGCATAAAATTTGCAAATTTGTTGTATCCTCTTCTTCTTGAATGTTGGATGTATTTTCTTCTTGACTGGTAGTGGATAGAGGCGAAATTTGTTGAAGAATAATATTGAGCTCTTCTTCATTTGATACTTGTGTCATTACAGCCATCAATCTTGATTTTTGAGTAAAAAGTTGTTGATTCTTTTGTAGGTTTGGTTTCACGTCGTGGGGATAGATGGAAAACAATTTTTCCATCACATTTTTTGAAGCAACTGAATAATTCTGTAACTGAATTCTGTAACTGATTATTTAATATATATTGAGATATGATCGAGATAGGCGGGAGATTCCATTTGATTCTGTAACTGAATAATTCCAGCAAAAGATCCATGCTAGATAAAAGTAATTTGAAAACCGTAGATAAGTCAAAAGAATTTGAGAAAATGTTATTTGAAAAATATTTAAAACTTTCAAGAATTGGGTATGGTAGGATAACATCATTAAGGCCAAATATATCCCACCCATCATTAAACCATAATGGAAAATTTGGAATACATGTTTTGTCAACATTATGAACCAAGAATGATTAAAATTGTTTAACCAAAACATATTATACCAAGCATTTTGATAATCGATGTATGATAAGTTTGTGGAGTAAATTGATGAGAAAATATTTTTTTGGTATAAATACTTTGATTCCATTTTGTTGGAGTTAGAACACGAAGAATTCTAACTTTTGAAAAGGTAATTCTATTGGGGTCGTCTTTATTCTTATTATGGGTGATTTCAATTGAGTCGGTATCAACAAGAGTAAATTCATAGAATAAACGAGTTTTTTGTAGATGGTTTGGAATAAAATGGAAATTTGACGGAAATGTTTTTTTGAATTATTTCAAGCATAGATTTACCTATGAATTTTGTAATATATAAGATCTAGGTTTTATTATGGTAAGAAGTAGATGAAGATGATCAATAATTAAAAGTTTTGTTTGAGGATATAATTTATGAATTTCGAGAGTTTGAGTTTGTAATGGCTTGGATGTAAGTGGTTGGAGGAGTGGATGACTCCTCAATTTTGATAGAGGAAGAGTTGATTGTTAAGGCAGAAGACCTTAAAGGGATGGAAGATCCCAAAATTTGAAATTTATTTGATAATGGCATTGTTTGAGGAGTTTTCCCTTTTCGATCCTCCATTACCGGTGATGATTCTCCTTTGAGAAATTGAAACGCTTGAGAGTACGAGGCTTTGGTTTGTGGAGGTGTCACGATCATGCTCTTCTTCTTTCTTGCAAATGGAATTCATTTGTTCTTTTCTTTCTCTCTTTCACTCTCTTCTTTAGTATTGCCTATAAGAAATTCTCGAGTAGGGTAATCAAGAAGGGAGTTTGCACTTCCTTTTATAGCTTCAATTTTGAAATCAAAACAAGAAAATATTGCTTGCCATCTGGTAAAAACTTGTTGAGAAACCAGATTTTTAACATCTTTTATAAAACATCCGTAGTTGCTTTGAAATCCACGCGTATTAAAAAACTTTTATTGATTAAATCACTTTAGAATTTGTTGGTACATAAAACGATTGATAAAATCT
Source organism: Benincasa hispida (assembly GCF_027475165.1). Taxonomy (NCBI): domain Eukaryota; kingdom Viridiplantae; phylum Streptophyta; class Magnoliopsida; order Cucurbitales; family Cucurbitaceae; genus Benincasa; species Benincasa hispida. The sequence goes on from NC_143486.1 coordinate 79,355,796, forward strand.
CTTTTTTTATTGTTGAATAATTTTTTTGAGATCCTAGCCAGATACCCGAATGATATCTAACTAGTTGCTCATTATCATTGACAGACTGTTTGAGAATGCCTCTATATCCTATATCTGATGCATCTGTTTCTATAACGAGTGATGCATGTAGATTGATGATGGATAAACATGGAAGACTCTTGACTAAATCTTTGATGGTTTTAATGATGCATGTATGTTGATGATTCCATGGAGGGGGATTTTTTCCGAGTCTTTGATATAGAGGTTCACATGTTTATCTTAAATTTGGAATAAAGTCTGATATATAATTTAAGCAACCTAAGAATCTTTGTAATTGATTTTTATTAATGATTTCATCTGGAAATTTGTTAGCAAATTTTATTGATCTTTGAATTGGTTTTATTTTTCCTTGGAAAATATCGTATCCTAAGAACCTTATTTTTTCTTGAAATAATTTTATTTTAGGTAAAAAAAACAACTAAACCATTTTCTTTAATTATTTTGTGAAATATTTTTAAATGTTTTAAATGGTATTCTATGGATTTTGAAAAGATTAAAACATCATCAATATAGACAATAGTAAATTCTTGATATGGGTTGAAAATATCATTCATAATATTTTGAAATTCAGAAGGGGCATTTTTTAGTCCAAATGACATTACATTCTATTTGTATTGTCAAAATGGAACATTGAATGTCGTTTTATATTTATCTTTCTCAGCAATTTGTATTTGCCAAAATCCAGATTTCATATCAAATTTTGAGAAGATTAAGGCATTTGTATTCGGTTGTATTCGGTTAATTAGATCTTTTTTGTTTGGTATGAGATAACGTATCCATTCTAGAACAGAGTTTAAGGGCTCGTAATTGATTATAAGACGAGGTACTCCTCTGCTTGATTATTTACATAAAAAGCAACACAACTCCAGGGTGATTTGCTAGGTCGTATAAATCACTTTTCTAGAAGTTCTTGAATTTTTTTATGACAATGTTTTAATAATTCAACATTCATTTGTATAGGCTTTGCTTTTGTAGGAATTTTTTATTCATGAAATTTTTTAATATATGGTAGGCTAACCATATGTTGCTTTCTTTCTTAAAAGGCATTAGGAATAGTAACACATATATCTTTTTCAATTAATTCTTTAAAGTGATTAATTTGGTTTTGAATATAAGACATCTAATTGTTTTTCGATTCTTTTATAACATATTTCTTTTTTTAGAAATTGTATTTGTTGTGTCTTTCTTTTAATGGAATTAATAGTTTTAAATATTGGGGAATTTTGAATAGAATTTATTAATTTAGTAGATATTGGATTTACAAATTTGAAAGCAATGTTTTGATTTGAAAATTTTGAATTTATTAATTTCTCATTTATTGAGAATGGATAAAGTTGAGATAGGAATGAGGTTCCTAATATTATTTCTTCATCTAATTCTTCAACTAATATGAAGGTATTTTTGAAACAATATCCTTGATTGCTGAGATGTGTATTTGAAAGTTTGTAACAAATTTTTAATCGTTGACCATTGGCACCATGTGGTTTTTTCAAAGTATTTGGTAGGTATTAAGCCTTCTCGTATACAGTTTTGATATGCTCCTGAGTCAATTAAAACCCTAGAAGTTAAATGGTATTCCTTATTTATGAAAAGATCAATAATAGAGTACCATTTTTGTATTTGAACTTTATTAACAAGATTGATAAACGATTCATATGAAATTTTATCGGCTTTGTTATCAATTTCTATGTTTTCAGGATTTTCAGAATTGGAATGTTGATCAATTATTTGTTGAGTTTGAAGTGATAAGAGTTCGAATTTTATTTGAGAATTTTCTTTTTTAATGTTAGAAATTTCTTCATTTATTGTATTTATTTCTCTTTGAAGGTCGGGAATAGTTACTGGTTTTGTTTTTGGTTCGAAACGAGAAATTATCTCTTTGAGATTGTAACGTTGGAAACTTTGTTGTTGAGATTCTTCTATAATAAGATTTTTAAGTTTTTCAAAATATTCTCTTTTAATTTCGGGGTCTTCAATTTGGCAATTGACTTCAAAAAGAATCTCTTGGTCTCTTGAAATAACATTTATAGTTTGCTTGCATGTATATGTCTCGATTTGATTATCACTAGAGGATATTGATATTTCATGATCAGAATGATCAATATTTTCTTGGATTTCAAAATTTTGATCATAGGAGGATTTTTCATTGTCATTTGTTGAGGAGGAGGATTCTCAATGTGTTAATAAATTTAATAATTGAATTTTTAAATCTTCATCTATTTCTAAACTATTAATTTTTCCTTTCATAGGACAATTTGGAGCTATGTGTCCCATTTTTCTACATTTATAACAAGTAATTTCTTTTCTTTTAGTAGTTTTGTAATTTTTAAATCTTCTTTTTGGTTTTGATTTATAAGTTTGTTTGTTTTGGTTATTTTGAAAATATCCTTGGGTTCTATAAGAGTTTCTGTAAAATTTTCACTTGGTTTGTTTTCGTGCTGAGGGAGCTTGTATTTTCTCATAACCATATTGAGCACAAAAAGATCTAAGTTCTTGCTTATGAAATTCATTTTTCATTTTTGCTCTCAATTTAAGATCTGTGCATAAAGCTAAACCTTCACTGTTTATAAAGTTAATTAATTTGCCGTAGGTTAGATTATCAAAAGGAATTGTACCGTGATAAGTTTGTCTTATTGTTTGGCGTACTTTTTCAGCAAATAATTTTGGCAATCCTGAGAGGAATCTTTCTTTTCAAAATTGATTATTGCAATCTGTGCGAGTGTAGACTTTGCTCAAGAAAACATCTTTATACCATTTGAAATCTTAAAGTTTTGGATAGGTAAGATTGGAAAGAATTCCAGAACTTCGTTTTTGGAATTGAACGGGTTCTCTTATAAAACTTTTGATAATAGGGTAAATTAAAATTGCAACGGTGTCTTGTGTTTGACTTATTCCTGACCCACGTGGTTCAACTTTAATGACAGTTAGTATTCTTGTTTTGTCATTTGAAGATACACAATTATCCCACCATCCTTTTAAATTGTCAGTAAAATCGAAAATTAGCATTTGAGTAATTTGGTGGTCTGTATTTTGGTGTATTTTGTAAGCAGTGGCTGCTAAGGTCATTTCATGCATTAGATTTAGAGTTTGATGTTCAATCATGCCATCTATATTCCATTCATTCCATGCTTTTCTCGAATGGTGCAAATGGTATATATAAAATGTTTTAGTATTATTTTTTTAATCTTTTTATATATAAAAATAACAATTAAAAAAGTTCAAGGGAGGAGGGGGGAGGGGGGGCGGGATCCCCTTCCCGTTCCCGGTCGGGGACCTGATTTAAATCTCTCATTTGACTCTCGTGCCCGGTCAAACCAGGGATTTTTCATCCTGATCGGATTGAAAACCCGCGAGAACCTGAGCCTGCAGAGAAAATTGTCATCCCTATAAAGGGACCCTCGGGACAACACGTCCCAAAGTGGGAAGATAGAGCCTCAATCAATGAATCAATTATGCTGAGCTCGCTCTCATTTAACAAAAGAAGAAATGAGCGAGCCAAACTCATTAGCTCTGAATATGGAAATTTTGACAATTGTACCTATATTGACACCACCAACATTGCATGCATTCAAAGTAAGTGTTCGAAAATTGACTTATAGATAACTTCATTTAACCACCTTGCAAGGTATGTAACATTCAAGTGCTTGGAAAACTAAATATTTTGTATACTAGGCCAATAGAATAAACTCGATACGATACGTCATCATTGTGAGTTCTTTTGCAGGTCAGCTCATATTAATACACGAAAAGAAAGAACAGCTTGATAAGTTATGCAGGCCAAAAATTAATAACGATTTTGTGATGTGATGTTTTATTTTAAGACAAACAGCATAAAAGTATATTATATAGCCTTATCCACCTTTAAAATATGCCAGTGATGAAAATGATGAAAATGTTGAAGTTTAGTGCAACTTTTGTAATAATATTTTATAGCTATTTATCATCTTTGAACATGAATGTCGCAGATGGATGGTATATGCCTTAATGATGGGTTTGGACAAATATCAATTTATACCTTTGAATTTTTAGGCTATATCAACTTAAACCCTAAACTAATAATTTTATCAATTTGAACTCTGAATTTTAGGAGTAGTATCAATTTAAACTTTGAACTTTCATAAGTGTATCCAAATAAAACATAATGAAGGATTCAAATTGATATACTTATGAAATTTCAAAGTCTATGTTAGAGATTCACTCATTGTCTCTATATTTTTTTTTAAGGAAGTTATTGTTGGTTTTGTAATTGTCACAAGCGTAGTCATAACAGCTGCCTCAGACATGACTAAATTCTGCATAATATTTTATTTTCCTAATCTAGAATTTATATGCAAAATATTTTTATTTCTAAATTTGAAAATTTGTAGTAGATGTATATTGTTTGATATTTTCTCTTTTTATGGTGTAACCTTATACTAACAAAAAGGAAATATTTTTCCAGAATTTCTTTCCTTAGTTGACCACAATTTTAAAACGGAGAATAATGACTTAGGGTGTCACATTTGTTCATTGTGAGAGAATGTTTTTCTTCTTGTTATCCGATTTTTGCAACATGGTATTTTGATTTTTGCTCATTGTTATTTCGCCATGCAACTTCATTGGTCGAATCGTTTAAGAACTTTTGTCTTAGGGGGAGCCTAAGGCATCGTTGGAGAGAAGGGATTATCGGTCTTAGGAGGAGTCTAAGACTTCATACTCAAGAAGGATTTCTCCATCTTAAGAAGGACCTAAGATTCATCAGCAAAGGGAGTTCATGAAAGGAGTATGTGAATAACTGCAGCGGAAAGATCGTGTCCCAGTTTTTAATTTTACTAAACAATAATCAACAGAAGACAAAAGCTAATAATATTTATTCTAATTAAGCATGCTTTCATAGAAAATTGGAGAGGAAGAAGGGATCAATGGATTGACCCTTGAAGATCGATTTCTTTGCGAATATTCTCTGATATAATATTCGAATAGTTTCTTTCTCCCCTAAACGTTGGAATTCACGAATACAGTAAGAGATGCTCCAAAAATCAAATGTCATCACAAGTGAGTCCTTGATATTCTCAAGGTTGAGAATCGATTGAGAGTTGTGAGATTCAATGGGGATTAATTTTGGGAGAAGGGATAATTTTTGGTTTTCTTGAGAGAAAAACACATAGAGTCAAAAAATGGAGAAGAAACGCAAGAGTACCTTAATGAAAATCTCTCTGTGATCTATTATATTATGTAACCACTTACACGTTCTTTTTGAGAGATTAAAGGAGAGAGGGGGGAGTTATCAAAATAAGTCCTCTTTTTAATTTTGAAATTCAAAATTCAAAATTTAATATATAACTAACTAATTTTAATATAATTATATTAAACCAATTTTAATATAATTATACTATATGTTATATCCCATATAACATTTAACTTATAGTTTATTCATCTCTCAAATAACCTATAGAATAAATATGAATCATATTCATAATAATTTTAACCTATAGATTTTATATGAATCTTATTTATATAATTAATGTTTGAATCATATTCAAATATTTATTTCTCTCAAATAAAAATTTATATTATAATGTATCACATACATTATATCTCGTATAATTAAGTTTATATTATAATGTATTACATACATTATATTAATTTATAATTTATATAATTAATTCCCTTCAATTAATTTGAACAATTCAAATTAATCCAAAATTAATTTGATTCTCTTTAATCCCAATCGAGCTAACGAGGGACCTTATAGACCTATAGTTGAAGTTCTAATGGTACTCAATTAATTGACTAAACCCTTTAACTAAATTAATCAACTTCCATTAACTGTCAATCACTTTACTAAAGACTGATAGCTGCACTCTTCACACTATAGATATATTTCTGTGTCCATTGGATATAACCAATCAACAACGCGTTGACTCATAAATTGTTCGTAAGTACAGTTGAGCCAAAATTATCGTTTTGCCTCTGTAGTTACATCTAACTCCTTAAGTACCTTGATTCCTCTAATGAATAATTAATATAGTCCAACTATAACAGAACCCTTTTTGAGCCAGAAAAGGTGTGACGCTATATTGTTCAAGCTCCGAAATCAGCCTTTAAGGGAGTAATTTCTCTACTTACTCTAACAGTAGAGAAGGGGTAAATTTCTTCTTGTGTAAATGTGTTCTCAACTCTCTAATCAGAGGAATCCCCAACATGGTAGGCATATTGAGTCGGCAAAACTGGCCACTCTCACCCATGCAGATCAAAGGACCGCCTTCATAGGCAAGAGTTCACAACTTACTCAGGATTCAAGTTAAGTCACCTATGGTCATCCTAGTGAAATGTAAGACTCTTCTAGCAAAGGTGTTATATAGAAGGGACTACTCATTTCGTGGTTCCATCTTATACAAACTCTTTGTATAGAATACTCTCACTCACATGTCCTCCACATGAATGATCAGGATTAGATCATTTGTAGCAGTTTACAATAATTGTAACAACTACAAAACGATCCGTATTCGTAGTGTCACTAGGAGGTACTCAGCCTTATCCATCTACTATAGACCATTTAGGTTATCACTTAAACATGATCTACCTGTATATCTCTATATACATGTTTAAATTACAACAGATAACCTTGGATCTTAGCTTATTAGTTTTTGGGTTAAGCAAATAAATGTCAAATAAAATACCTCTTATTTTATTAGATAAATAAATTGTTTGCACAAATACAATTACAAACTACAAGACCACGAGATTTAAGGCATCAACCTCAATAGCTCACTGAGATACAAGAAAGGGAAGAAATTGCTTACCCTTGAAGAATTTTTCTCTTCCCGTAATTCCTTTCCAAGAGTCCCAAACAACACGAATTGTTCTGCACAAACCCTGGAAAAACAACCAACAAACTGTTGAGGATGATGCTCTAAACTCTTGTTGGGTCCTGTAGTTTGTAAACACAATTTTGCAAAAACGCTTGTGATGTAATAATATATGATATTTTTCTTAACTATTGTCTGTGGAACATTGGATGTTTTAATTGCTTTATCACAAACCAATAAACTAAGATCCCTGGTTGTCGTTGTAACTTAAGCATGTATGTGGAGACATACAGGTGGATCATGTCTTAAGTGATAACCAAAATAGTCTATAGTATATGGATATAGGAGGGAAACCTTATCCTAATAACACTACGAATGCGACTCGCTTTGTAGAATAATTACAAATGTTGTAACTTGCTATAGATGGTCTGATCCTGATCATTCACGTGGAGATAAGCGAACGGGGGCATCCTATACAAAGGAATTTATATGAGACCAGACCACGAAGTGTTATAGTCTCGTTATATAACGTTGTTCATGACAGAGACTTCACTTCACTAGGATGACCATAGGTAACATGACCTCAATTCTGAGTGAGTTGGGAACTCCTGCCTTTGAGGGCAGTCCTTTGATTTGCATGTGTGCGAGCGACCAGATCGCCGAGTTAAACCTACCACTTTGAGGATTCGTCTGATTGATCTACATTAGATTTTAGCATAACTCTTATAAATCCAATCAAGATTAACAAAATTTTAATGAACCTTTTTACATCTAATTTTGCAATGATGCTTCAGTGATTTAGGATAAAATCCATTGAAGGGTGGTCAGTCACCCATTCACTAAACTGAGACACTCTCAACCAATTATTACACCAGAATAACTCTTATTCCTACAGTAATTATTCACCATTGATTTAGTCAAGAAATTATTAACTTGCTTAATAATTTCCTACAAGTGCGACCATCCATTTTAGATCATAGAGTTTTGCCCCAATGAGCCAATCGAAGGAAAAAATCAATTAGGCAAAACTAAAGTGATCCTATCTATTTCTGAAGTTCACCTTGATATTGACCTAATGTACAAACCATCCGAAAGAGGACGCTCCCATGACACCTCGAGGTCGTGCAAATAGATCTAAAGATACAAATTAATGAAAGAGAACGTAGGACATGTTGACACACATCTTTCTCCAACTTACTATAAATACTTTCTCCATTCATCTTGATATTGACCCATGCAAGCACCATCCAAAGGGGGACGCTCCCAAGGCACCTCGAGGTCGAGCATGAGTCTCACAGCGTGAATTTTAAAGGAGAACATGAGTGGAAAAATGACATATCATATACATTTTTTTCTCCCACTAAGTATTTGAGTGGAAAAACGACATATCATATACATTTTTTTTCTTCCACTAAGTATTTTAACACCTATGATTTATTACTTAGGTAAATCTGACTAATCAATTTATCTAAATTGGCCCAATATAACTCTTATATTGGATAGTTTAACAATATATGATTACAATTTATTAAACTCTTTAATAAATTTAAGCATGTATTGAATGTTTATAAAATATTTGTCTAATTCACCTTCCAGGTCGGTTCCCAAGTAGAGGTGTTCTATTTCCGTCAGCTTAAATACTCCAACATTAAACAGAACCTTCCTTAGACAAAGGTTCCTTATAGACAATTATTTTATAAATTTGATCTTTTATTATTCAAATTAATCCTATTAAAAGAAAAATAAAAGATTAACTTATTTCTAATCATATTATAAATATCTTTAACATAAGTTTAAGTTAATTAATATTAAACCATTTAAAATTAATCAAGACCTATGTTTGTATGCAACTTTTGATTATAGATTTTAATCTAATTCATTAAACTTATAACATTTATAAAACAATTAAATATTAAAACCTATAATCATGCATCTAATGACATTATTTAAATATAACATTTATATTTACTAAGTAATGTCATCCTCAATATAATTTATTTTTTATCATATAATATAACACTTATATTTTTTACTAATGAAGATGAAACATATCCATCATTCAATTATATAATATAACATTTATACTATAGTATGATGCATGAATATGCTTAATGATACATGCTATCATATAATATAACATTTATATTTATTATGATGCATGAGCATGCTTATAATATCATGCAACTATATAATATAACATTTATATTAAATATGATGCATGATAATGTTTATCCTAACGTGGGATTTTTAAAACTATATGACATACATTGTGCGACATATAAAAATTTAATCATACATCACATGTAAAATTAAATAAATAGTAACATTTGACCAAATTAATTAGACCAATATAATCATATTATATTAGTTTAATTAATTAAAATCACAAAAATTTGAAGATACATTAATTTGAAGGAAAATGGATATAAATATGATTTATATTTAGTGGAATACTATGGTTAATATATGATATTAAACCATAGGTTATGAATGTAATGTGATTATATTTATTATTTATTAATTGGACAGTTATGGGATAGTTGGCCAGTGTCTCTTCTGTTTTCATAACGGATGAGTAAGATGAAGAATCGCTTTAAGACGCTTAAATAGCTCATTGTGTGTTAAGCATTGGATGAGATAGAGTTTATGTGTGTCATGAATTAGTAAAATCAAAGCCTATACGATAGTGCTAAATGATCCACCCGCGGGCGCCTTATACTAAACAATCACTTATCTTTTACTAAACGATCGTACGATCGTTTAGCTTTTCCTACACGATTGTTTAGACGATCGCTTACCTTTTCCTACACGATCGTATACTTCACCTAAACAATCAAGCATTTTATCTATACGATAGACAAGTCTTTCTCCCACTTGCTTGATCGATCTCTTTACCTCATTCCTTCTACCAAATCCGAACAAAGCCCACTCTTTGGATTCTCACTCCGAGAATACTGAGGGCTCCGAGTGGTGGTGTCATCCCCGTTTCCTTCTGTTCGTGTGGTGACTATTTTTGGTAGATGATTGGGTATTGCTGAACGATTGTTTGCCGTTCCAGCGAAAGAGAAATTTGCTGTGAAGAAAAGTCTTCAACTGGTACAATCTCTCGGTCTCTTATTTATTGATCCTTTAAGCATGGTAGTAATTTAGCTTTATTTGTTGATCCTTTAAGCATGCCAATAATTTAGCTTTACGATGCATATCTGTATGTTTGAATGTATATGTGGAAATTCTATCACAATAAATTGGAATGATCCGCTTCCGCTCATAAGTACTCTTGAATAAGAGTTCCATCGTAAGGCTCGCCTGGAGTGTTGCAATGCTGGTCTGGAAATTGCCTCAGTGTTGCAATGTTGGCCTTCTGTGTTACAGCGTAAAGGGCAATGTTGTAACGCTGTCCCTTTACGTTCTAGCATAGAATGCATGCTTCTGCTTTGTTCTGAGTTTGTTCTTGCTCCGATTTACACCGATCTTTTCACTAACAATTGTTCCACGACCGACATGGACTTACAAACTCTATACAAGAAATAAATGCCGAAAACAATGAGCCCTTACAACTTGAAACAACTTTAAAGTAGTGAACTCAGTACCAATATTTGAAATTATCCAATTATGCAAACCAACATTCATAATACAGAACACCCACCTTTTCTTCGATTTTCTTTTCAAGAATTGAAAAATAAATGCACGAATTGACTCTGATACTAATTGAAGGACTTGAATTCCTCCCAGAAGCGTGTGAACGCGGTGCATTTGTAGTTAAATTTTGAAAGCATAAAATACAGAGAAATTAAATAGAACAAACATGTGAATTTAAGCATGCTACTGAGAGACGAAGAAGAGTTCACGAGGAACTTAACCTTTGAAGACTCCTCTTCGCAGTGTTTCCTCTCTAAGTCATGAACAACACAATCTCTTCTCATGAACTCGACGTACAGAGATTCTTCCTTCGAACAAGACAGTACAGTGATCGAGTTTACTTCGACACCACTACTTGGAGCCTTTTCTATTCTCCTGACAAGAGACAAGATGGATGTGTGGACTCCAAAATTTTTTTTACAAAAGGAATACAGAGAAAACTGAGAAAGATTGAGAGAATTTTTCTCTTGAGTTTTCACTATTCATCTCCATCACTGTATATTCTCAATACAAAATTCAATCATGCAGAAGGAGAGGGGAGGGAGTCAATTAACTCCCACGTGAAAACCACCCAAATAACTTCCAAGAGGAGTTATTAATATTCTTTTATAATAATATATGATACTATATAATTAATTAACTAACCCTTAGTTAGTTAACTGTATAATATGAATTTTAATCACATTAAAATGCAATTCCCTTTTATAACCTATAATTTTAATATAAATCTCATTCATATTAATTTTAACCTATAGTATTTATATCAATCATATTCATATATTTTATAATATTATAAATCATATTTATTATTAACTATAATGTAACAATATATATTTTATTCAAATATTTATCTCTTTTATTAATTATGAATCATATTCATAATTAACTATAACATATCAATATACATTATATAAATTCTTTTATCCATTATTTATAAATCACATTCATAATTAACTATAATGTATCAGTATACACTATACTTTATATTAATCATATTATTATAAAATTTCTCTTATATAATTTGAACAATTCAAATTATTCCAAAAACAATTATCTCTTGTTTTATCTTTCGTGAGCTAGAAGGGGACCTTATAGACCTATAGATTAGAAGCTCCAATGATACGAGATTAATTAGTTAACCAACATTCATTAACTGTCGATCACTCCATTAAAGACCGCTAGCTGTACTCTTGCATTGCAGATATATTTTTGTGTCCACAAATATAACCAATTAACAATAAGTCAACCGTTCATGAATTGCTCGTAACTACAACTTCGTCAAATTACAATTTAACCCTTGTAGTTACATCTAACTTCTTAAGTACAATGATTCCTCTAATGAACAATTAGTTATAGTCTAACTATAAACTAGACTCCTCTCTGGTCATAGAGGGTGAGGGTACTCATTGTTCAAGACCTGGAATGAGCCCTTGAGGGAACAATTCATTTACTTACCCTATAATGGGAAGAAGCGAATCCTATCTTGTATAGTTATGTTCCCAACTTTCTACTTGCACAAATCCTCAAAATGGTAGATATATTGAGTCGGTGAAACTGGTCACTCTCACCCATACTGACTAAAGGATTGCTCTCATAGATAGAAGTTCACAACTCATTCAAGATTAAGGTCGAGTCACCTTTGGTCATCCTATTGAAATGCTAATCTCTTCAAGTAATAGTGTTATAAAGAGAGACTAATCAATTTGCGATCCGATCTTATACAAACCCTTTATATAGGATACCCCACCTTACATGTCTCCACATGAACGATGAGGATTAAATTGTTTGTAACACTTTACAATAATTATAACAATTACAAAATAGGTCGTATCCGTTAGTGTTATCAGGATAAGACACCCAATCTTATCCATATACTACAGACCATTTAGGTTACTCCTTAAACATGATCCACCTGTATGTCAACTACATACATGTTTAAGTTACATAAAATAACCTTGGATCTTAGTTTATTAAATTTAGACAAACAAAATAACGTTTATTTTACTAATAACAATTTGTTTATATAAATTTACAAGCTACGAAAACAAATAGATTTAGAACACCAATCCCAACATGGTATACATGTTTATGTTAATTGCCATACTAAGTACCAAATACGTTGTCTTACATAAGATTAAGATATTCAATTGGTGTCTTTCCTTTCACAAATCAGGTCTTTTTATTTTACTCACCACCTTGTTTATTAGATTGGGATTGGAGCTCCATTTAATTATGGCAATTTTGTACTTAATCAGATCAAGCGCCACATTGGATCTCAAGCCTTGAAATTGCCTATCTGCTATCATCGATTAATTTATGAAATTTTGATTGCTCGAAAACCAGACCTGATTATAGCGGAAGAACTTGCTGGTCTTGCTCCTGCTATCAATCCTGAACTATTGCAAAACTATCATGTCCCTGACCTTGCTACTCCTTCTACATCCAATTTTGATGGCCTAAGTCAGACTCTGATTGAATCTCTATTTAGCAGTTGTATTTTGCATCTCCTATCAAATAAATCTAAAGATATTGATGTCCAGCTTTAGAGACTTAGCGCAAAGCAACTATTGATGAGATGTCACAAATGATGTGTGTAAAATTAGTTCAGTCTGGTTCGATGTCTTCCTCTCACTGACTTTTTTTTCTAACAAAAATGGGGAGAAAAACTATGATTTTGCTGTTGGTGGTTATGGGATGTTGGTGACAGTATTTTATTCTACTTTGTGTTGATATTTATGTTGATACTTTATTTTGATTTTGTTAAGACTACTTTCTTTTAATGATATCTCTCTATTAATATGATTCTGTCTTAAGAAAATTTGATTATTTATTGCGAAAGATACTGAATATTTTTAAATTGAATATTTAAATTTACATTATATATGTGAATAATTTGATTTATATTTAATTTTTTCTACTAAAAAATTTAATTAGCTTTTTTAGGCCAAAATTTGAGTATTTATCTTTAAATTCAAATTGTCATGTAAAATTAACCATAATAACTAATTAATTGATAAAGTTAATTATTTAATTATAATTTTCTCATATTAGTGATTTAAATTAATTAATTTTTTTTTTAAAAAAAAAGTAACGGGAAAAAATGGGGATGGGGAATGGCATCCCGACTCCGCCCTGCCCCATGGACATCTCTAGTCTTAAGATCTGCCTCAGACGTGATTAATTCCTGCATAATATTTTACTTTTCTAATCTAGAATTTATGTGCGAAATTTTGTTATTTCCGCATCTAGAAATTTGTATCAAATGTATATTGTTCGCTATTTTCCTTTTCTATGGTGCAACCTTATTCTGACAAAAAGGAAATGTTTTTTCGAAAATTCTTTCCTTAATTGATGATGGTTATAAAAGGAGAATAATGACTCTCAGTTGAGGTACCGCATTTGTTCATTGTGGGAGAGTGTTTTTCTTCTTATTGACCGATTTGTGCAAACGTGGTGTTTTGATCTTTGCTCACGTTATTTCGTTGTGTAACTTCATTGGTGGAATCATTCACGTTATTCTGTTGTGCAACTTCATTGAAGAAAAAGGATTCTCAATCTTAGGGAAGCCTAAGACTTCAACTTGAGAAGGATTGCTCCATCTTAAGAAGGACATAAGATTCGTCAGTGAAGGGAGTTCACTGAGATACAAGAAAGATAATCAAGTGGAGAGGAGTCTCACACACTGTCGGAAGCCAAAGCATTCAACACTAATATTATCACACTTACGAAGAGCCTAAGTACAATTGAGCCAGAGTCTCACATCTAGAGGAAGCCTAGATGACTTGTGAATTGAGCTTTATATGAGTCACTGTAGTAGTTGATGTATTACAAATAAGTATTACGTTGTAATTGCTTAACTTTTTAATATTAATGGATTATCTTTCCTGGGCACACTATCTTCTAGACGTAGGTAGTTTATTGCCGAACTGGGTTACCAAATCCTATATACCTTTACTTGTTTTCTTGTTGTTAGTATTTTTTTGTTACAGTGCTTATTAGTGCTTTCCGTTTAACATCCATATTTCAAGTGACAAGTAATCATTCGCTTTTTCAATCTAACTTGATATACCTGTAAAAATTCAGAGTTTTAAATTAATGCCATAATTAGTTTGAGGTTTAAATTGATACAAACCCAAAAGTTTGGGGTTTAAATTGATACAATTATTAGTTTAAGATTTAAATCCATATAATTCTCAAAGTCTTACGAGTAAAAATTGATATTTGTCATATTTTATGATTATTATCATCACCATTGTTATAAGTAATATTTTTTTAAGTACAAAGAGATGAGAATTAGAACTTCCAACTTAGTGAAACATATACATATTAATTACCTGTGAACCATGCTAGTTGATTTTTAACCTTGATTTAAAGTGGCTGCACGTAACACTGCAGTGAAAGCTGGCACATCAGCGTTTCTCTAATTGCGTATAAGTAGATGTTGGATTAATTATTAACTTAATTATTTACTGCATTGATATTGAGTGCACTCTATTATTTGTTTCAATTATTACTATTAATATTAAATTTTCCACTTACGTTATGAGTATATATATGCAGTTCAGTTGCCATGAAATTAAAAGCTCTACAACCCTACATCATTTAAATGTAAATTCAAGGAGGGAAGCAAATAGTGATATAAAAATTTTATTTCCTCGTTATAGTATTCTAATTTTTGAAGTAGGGATAAAGCGTTTGAATTATGCAATTATTATGTATTAAAATATGTGAATAATTTCAATACTTTTACTAAAAGGGTTGTTTGGATTTATAATTTTTCTAAACAATGTTTAAGAATTATTTTTATACTTAAACAATCAATGGTAATTAGTTTAGATGATAAAACTACTAAAAATCTTTTTTAAGTATGGCAAAATATTACTATATCTATCAATGATAGATCGCGATAGACTTCTATCACTAAGCAATAGACCATAATAGACTATATAGTAACATTTTGTTGTATTTATAAACAAGTTAGTTTATTTTCTTTAATTGAAAACCATCCAAAAATCAATTATGTTTTAATATTAATATTGAATCCTCCCCTCAACAGAAAATATCGATTCATAAAAAGTCTAAAACCATAGTGCGGACGTGTAATTAGAATCTTTTTTTTTTTTTTAAAAAAAAAAATTCTTTAGGTTTGAATTCCATTATATTACTACAAATATATGTTTATTTTAATTTTATTTCCGTACTTCTAACTTATTAAGTCACATTATATTATAATATTAACAAAAAAAAGTCACATATATTGAATATAGTCAAATTTTGCATTTGCAAGAAGGAACTCATAGTTTTTCTTTTCGTTTCTTTCCTTAATGGGTCCGCTTATATTATTTTCAATAAACAATTAAGTCAACCATTTTTTATACCGTGCTCAAATTCTTATCGTAAAAAACGAACATAAGTCAATAATAATCGAAATATACTAATTCTTTTAAAATTAAAGATTCAAATTCCTTTTCCCTTTTTGATGTAAAAGAAAATAAAAAAAAAACTCCTAACGCTTGTTGACCTCAAAAATAAAGTAATATTCTTCTTCACAAGGAAAAGAAAAAAAAAAAGAAAAAGAAAACAACTTTATTAAAAACATAATAACCTCAGTAAAAGTCAAATCAACAAAGAGAAATGAATAAAAATAAATAATAGGTTTAGAATACGTAAATTACATTATATTTAGATATGGGAGGTGATTAATTCACTAATTAGGGCAATAATGTATATTAATTATACTTAGATATGGATATAATTTAATTAAGAGTAAAGAAAATAATCAACTCAAGCATAATATAGAATATATAAAACATGCATCATAGAGAAAGAAAGACAAGACAATCATTTAACCTAATTTATAAATGTGATAATTTGTTGAACTACCCAATATAATATTTTTATTGAATTTAGACTTGAATAAAACTAAAGACAATCATTGTTCTTTTTTGCAATATTTAAGTATATGCATTATGGGCTGTTTGTCCTCATTTCTCTCAGCCCACAACAACTAAAACACACACACACACATATATATATATATATTTATGAAAAAATAATAAGATAACTAGACATCTCAAAATCAATTTACAGTATTCATGTATCTCATGAATGTTGTTCGGTCTATCCACTTTTTACGATATAGAATCTACAATATGTCCATTTTGGATTCACCATCCTTCGATAAGATCTTATTTTTGGTTTTTTGACCATGTCTATTTCGATTTCATGGCTGGCATATGGTTTCATCTCAAAATTATCTGACAATAAAAATAACAGTTCATGTAACTAACTATACTGTAGATCTATAAGTCTCATTCATAATTTGACACATTATCAAATATAATATATTTAAATTATTTATTATTCAATGATTTCATACACCTGATCACACAATTCTTAAATATCGGAGAAAAATACATTTTTGGTCCTTAAATTTTGGAAAAGTTTCTATTTGTTCCTTAGATTTCAAGATTTACACTTTTAACATCGATTTCTCAATAAATACTCATTTTCCATCTTTAGTATCAAGTGTATGAACAAAATTTATTTAAGTTTCACCATTTTTAATCACTTTTAAAATTAAATTTTAAGATTTCACTTCATAATTATTTTAAATTAATTAAGAGATATTGACATCAATGATTGAAAATGAGTATTTAACGAAAAATTGAGGCTAAAAATGTAACATCTTGAAACCTATGGACCAAATTTTAATTTTTTTAAAATTAACTAGAGTTCAAGTTTTTAAATTTTATGGTCTTAGTTACATAAAATTCTATAGTTTCACATGCCGATGTCATTTTTGACAAAGGATTAAGCCTTTTTTTTTTTTTAATGTATTACTCTTTCAAATTTCCAACTTTTCTCAATTTTTATCTTTATGTTCGATCCAAAACTTTCATTTTTAAAGAAATTGAATTTGAAAAAAACCAAAAAATAACTATATTTATTTTTAACCTTATTCAAAAATTTTTATTAAATTTTTACATAATTTCACCTCAAAATTGAAATGATATGAGTTTTTCTTTAATCATCCAAAACTTTTATAATTTTTACATCATTTCACCTCAAAATATTCTTAAACTTTATATTATTTTGTAATTATTTTCATTTATTTTTAAAACTTTTACTCTCGCATTTACAATAAATATCTAAATGTTGTCTTACTATAGAAATTGTGATTAAAAATAGTCAATAATAGTCTAGTTAAGTCCCAATCAAAGTTTCATTAACTAATTATAACAATTTCCATTAATTTTTATAGATATTGATATTTCCATAAAATTGGACCTCGATATTTCGAACATTGGTTAGGGGACATAAAAACTAGATCCAAAATCTAGGGACCAAAAAAATTACTTTTCCCCTAAATACTACTATTGTGATTAGGGGTGTTCAAAAAATTCGATAACCTAAAAAAACCGATCAACCCAATCCAACCCGTGCGGTTTCGGTTGGATTATCAACTCATTTGGGTTGGGTTGGATTGGTTCATGTGTTCACCTAATATAATCCAAACCAACCCAAATTTATTATTAACTTTGAAAAATATATTTTTTTGTTACTTATAACATAATTATTTATACATATATTGATTTTAACTTTATTTAATTCTAATATTTTTTGAATAATTTATTCTTCAACAACTTTTAAAAGTAGTTTCTTTGCACTTTAAAAAGAAAATTTTCACTATATAAATTGAAATTGCATAATTAATCTTAATTTAAAATATGAAAATAATTAAATTAGATTTGTATATATTTCTTCTTTTTAGAACAAAATTTTAAATAAATGACCCGATTAACCCGAACTAACCCAACCTAAATATTTCATGGTTGGGTTGGATTCATTTTAATGGGTTATTTGGGTTTGAGAAGTTTACAACCCGAACAATTGAGTTAGATCTAAAGTCTCTTAACCCAATCCATGAATACCCCTAATCATGACACTTAATAGATGGAGATAGGGTAGAAATATGTTCACATATACATTTATAATACTATAAATTTTCCGTGGAGGCACCCAAATATTTTATTTCCATTAAAAAAAAAAATATATATATATTTTCGAATTGAACGTGCTGTATCATTTTGGCCAAAAAGAAATAAATTACAAATATGTGGTATGCACGTTGTATGACCAATCAAATAATGTAAAGCCATATTTAAGGGGTTTAGATGAAAACCAAAGAAGAAGGAAAAGGCATGGCCATATATTGAACAACAACAACAACAGTAAGCTTTTTCTTCTGTTCATAGTACCAAAAATGGCGATTTCTAGAAGGTCATCCAAGAAAGTGAAGGGAGAAAGAAGAAATGTCGTGTGTTTATACGGCACCGTTTTGTTGAAGCTTCTTCTTTATCGAATTCCTGCTGCCATTTTGTTGATATTGATTTTGGTTTTATGGTCTTCTTCAACAACCATTATTTCTGGAAGATTTGTTCATGTCTGTGTTTCCTCAAGAAAGCTTACTAATCTTTACTGCCTCTCTGCTGGCTCACAACCCAACTTCCAAATCCCTCTCCAACACACCCATTCTCATCCCGCTGTTTGGTAACGTTTTCGTTTTTCTTCTTTTGTAATTTATGTCAAATTACAAATTTTGTTATGAAAAAAGTTTACTTAATTATACTCTTTTTAGTAACGTTTTCACTTTTTTTTTTTAATTGCAATTGGTAACATTTTTAAGATTAATAATTGAATATATAATAATTTTTTTAAATAATTGCAAATATAGCAAAATTTGGAGATCTTTTTAAATATAAAAAAATATTTAAAAATATTTACACTTTATAACAAAATGTTTTAAAAGTACAAACTACTTCTGGACTTTTTACTATAAAATGTAAATATTTTTGGGATTTTTCTATTTATAAAAATTTCTCCAAAATCTATAAATGATAGACTTTATATTGATAGACTCAATATCACCAATATAGTCTATCACTAGTAGACTCTTATTGGTAATATAGTCTAGCACTAATAGACTCTAAGAGTTGTTATATTTATAAATTATTTTTGCATTCTGCTTTATTCATTAATATTTTGAGTTATAATCTGTTTTTTTTTAATACATTTTTATCTAATTTCTACACTTGATTTTAAAAAACTAGGTTTTGAAAACGGAAAAAGATGTTAATGTCTTTCTTTAGAAACATGTTTTTAGTTTTGGAAATTACTTAAAAATTCAACTCATTTACTAAGAAAAAATGGAAATTCTTGTAAGAAATCCAGAGATATTAGAATAATTTTCAAAAATCTAAAACAAAATAGTTATTATGGGCCTTAGATTTTCATATTCTATATACAACTTAATTTTGAGGTTAAAATTAAAAACAAAGGGTGAATGTCAACCTCAACAAGTTTAGTACGTTTATTGACATACATTATATTATTATATATATTTGATGCTTTTTTTTTTTTACAACAGAAAATATTATATACATCTTTTTTAAATTAATGGAAGAATTATATACATAAAATTAAAATCTGTCTAAAATAGTCCCGCATTCATGAATTTCTATATTTAATAGACTTGTAAATTATTATTTTAAAATTGGTGAAATAAATTGTACATTTTAGACTCAGAAAATTGAAAACTCATAATTCTAGCTAGTATATACAAAATACAAAATTCCAAGGACACATTAAAAACATTTTAAAATTCATATACCTAAACCTATTAGACATCTTTTTTTAATATTTAGAAAACTTAACTTAACTTTCAATTTAACCTTTATGTTGTTTTAAAATAAAGAAAAATGAGTGAACTTATTATTTTAATATTTAAAATAATTATCCTTATAAATTTGTTTCTGTAATTTTTGTTTCTTATTTACATTTTTTCCACGATTAATATATAAACAATCTCATGCTTATTCACACATCATTTCTGTCGGCAACAATAAAATAAAGAACTTTTCAATTCCATTTATTCTCTAATTTAAATTCTAAAATCAAATGAAAAAAAAATAGAATGCTAATTTGGTTTCTTTTAGTCAAGCTTAGGTTAAATTGATTTATTGGGGTAAAATTTGTTTTCTATTTATAGGTTTTGGATCTAGTTTCTATCTGATTTCTAAGTTTCAAAATATTATACATGTTTGATTTCAATTTAATTCTTAGGTTTTAAAATATGACAATTTTAGTCTTGATATTTGAGTTTTGTTTCAATTTAGTTCATAGGTTTCCAGATTTACACTTTTAACCTCAATTTTTCATTAAATATTCACTTTCCATCTTTAATATTAATATCTATTAATTAAGGGTAAAATTGTAACGTTTTGAAACATAAAAACTAAATTGAAATTAAACTTAAAACTTGAATGATAAAATATATAATATTTTAAAAGTTAGAGACCAAATAAAAACTATTAGACCCAAAATCTTAAGAAAAAAAAAAGTATGTTTTTCCCTAACTTCTATTAAATACATCAACATATCTAATCATATACGAATTATAAATTTGTTAACACAGGGAATCAGAAACAACGACAACAACAACATTAACAACAAAGGAACTTCAAAATTCTTCAAGTTCCAACAGCTATATTATAAAACAGATTATTGAAGTTCCAGAAGCTTCCAATCAGCCCACACCTTCTAATTCTTCAGAATCTATGAACAAAAAGGAGATCAATAATAATGAACAGAATTATAGTAGTTCTTCCAATGAAACCACCGTAAAATTAGCCAGCGCCGCCACCGGCGATGGTGGCCGTGCAATTACGGTCGGAAGCGAGGAGGAAGAGGAGATTGCAATGAAGGCGATTGAAGAGCAGCTGCGGGAGCAGCGGTCGTGGATTAATAACAACAACAATGGTGGGGCGGCGGAGTGCGGCGGAAGAGGGATTTATGTGTACGAATTGCCGGCGAAATTTAATAAAGAATTGGTGGGGCAGTGTGGGGAGATGGTTCCATGGATGGACTTTTGTAAATATTTTAGTAATGAAGGTTTGGGGGAGGCGATTCCGGAGCTTGGGAATGGATGGTATAATACTCATCAATATGCGTTAGAACCCATTTTTCATTCAAGGTACTTGACTCTTTGCCATAACTCCGATCCCTTTTTAAGCTTCAAGTTCTCGTTAGATAATCATTTGATTTTAAATGACAAAATTATTGAAAATATTTACAAACAATAAAAAATACCATAATCTACCTGTGATAAATTGTGATAGATTGTCTATCATTACACACATAAACACAGATAGTAGTCTATCATGGTCCACCGCGGTAATATTTTGTTATTATTTGTAAATATTTTGGCTCATTTTCCTATATTTGAAAATAGCCCAAAAAAACCCTCATAAATAATATGATAAAATCAACAACCATGTGGGACTATTTATGATATTTTTGTCAAATTATAGGGACTAAATACTAATTATAAATTATAGAGATTAAATTCTAACTTTCTCCAAATTATAGAGACCAAATTTACAATTTTTTAAAAACTTTTTTCATAATTTCTTTCTTAGTTTTCTTCAAACATTTAAATTATTAGTCACGTTCCAAAAACAAAATACATTTCTTTTCTTTCTAAAACTACATCTTCAAAACTAGATATGAATTTTGAAGAAGTTATGCATAATAAATCAAAGAAATCAATAGATGGAAATAATGTTCGCAAGAAGTTTTCAAAAACTAAATGATTATCAAATAAAGTCTTATTTTCTCAAACCAAGAGCTTAAAACTCATTTGAAATCATTTGATTTTTTTTAAAAATTAAGCTTATAAATATTATCTATAGGTTTCTTTGTTATGTTATCTACTTTTTAGGCATGTTTTCACCATTGTCTAAGGCTAGTTTTGAAATCTATAAAAAAAAAAATGTTTTTGTTGCTAGAATCTGCCTATAAATTCAAATGTTACTTTAGAAAAAGATGAAAATTGTAGACAAACATTGTAAAAAACAAGTCCAATTTTTTTTTTTAAAAAAAACATAAAATAGTTATTAAACAAAAACTTAATTATCTATAATTCAAACTCAAATTTCAATGGGGGCACATCAACAATTAGAGTTAGAGACACGTGAAACTATTCCATATTCTCTTTCATAATTATATATGTTATATAATTCGTAGTAAGTAATTCTTTTATTAATTTAAAAGATTACACTTTATAAAAAAAAGATTATAAAAAATGAAACATGATTTTTTTCGAAACCTTTAGTGATATAAATGGATATTTGCCCTAATATTTACTCCTTTCTTCTTCACTCCGATGCTAGGGTTTTAAAGCATCCTTGTAGGGTCTACAACCAAGAGGAAGCCAAGCTTTTCTATGTCCCTTACTATGGCGGACTAGACATTCTCAGATGGCATTTCAAGGACAACGTTACCAATGCCCTTAAGGATACATTGGGCTTAGAACTCATTCAATGGCTCTCGGCCCAAAAACCATGGGCCCAAAACTCAGGCAAAGACCACGTCTTCGTTTTGGGCAAAATCTCTTGGGATTTTCGAAGAGACGCCAACGGTAATAATAACGGTTATAACCGTAACAATCCTTCATGGGGCACCAAATTTTTGGAACTTGACCAATTACAAAATCCCATCAAACTCCTAATTGAACGACAACCTTGGCACCAAAACGACGTCGGAATACCACATCCCACATTCTTCCACCCACACACAGACGACGACGTTTTCGCTTGGCAATGGAAAGCCCTTCGATCAGAGAGGAAATATCTCGTTGGGTTTGCTGGAGGAGCTCGGCCCGACTCGTCGGAAAACATACGGTCATTATTAATTGACCATTGCACCACGACGGAGGACGGGCGACTTTGTCGACACGTGAACTGCACGACTGGAGACTGCGAGCGGCCAAGGGTGGTGATTGAACTTTTTCTAGAGTCAGAATTTTGCCTACAACCACCTGGAGATAGTCCGACGAGGAAATCGGTTTTCGATTCATTGATTTCGGGTTGTATTCCGGTTTTCTTCGACCCATTTACAGCGTATTATCAATACCCGTGGCATTTACCGGAGGATTATAGTAAATATTCGGTGATGATTGATAAAAAGGAGTTGAAGAGAAGTGGTGAAAATGTGGTGAAAAAATTAGAGGGGATTTCTTTAGAAAAAAGAGAGGAAATGAGAAGCTATATCGTTTATGAACTTATGCCGGGCTTGGTTTATGGAGATTCCAATAATGTGATGGAGAAATTCCAAGATGCTTATCATATAGCAATTAGTAATTTGCTTCAAAGGGTTTCGATGTTGTAATGACTGTGTTCGTTTTATTTTTGGTCTTGAGTCTTTTGTTTTCATCATTTTTGGCTTGTAGAGAAATATCTGCACGATGTATAGACAGACTATTCCAGTAATTTTCTATCGCTCTAAAAATGTGTTAATTTTATTTAATACAACAAATAGAGTTACAAGAATTTCAACCTCGAGTATATGTCAAGAATAAAATTTTGTTAATTTATTTCATCAACCACAACCACAAAAGAAAAAAATTGTTCAATTACAAGTTTAGACTCTAAACTTTGAAGTTTGTGTTTATTGGGTCCTTGAATTTTCCAAAGTGCCTATTAAAACCCTAAACCCTAATGCTAACACCTACCTCCGTCTATGAATTTTAATTGTGTCAAAAGGTCCCTAAAAAATTCAATTTTTTTAAATGAATAGATCGATTCAATATAAATCTAAATTTTATGGCTAATAGAGTAAGTAAGAAATTCAGAAGTCTAGAAACTAAGTTTATGATTTAAAAATTTCAGGGATTAAACATGCCTCAAAGATCAAGGACTAAATTTGTAATTTAACTAAAAAGAAGATAAGAATATGTGACCCATTTGATACCAATAACAGAGTAAAACACGTTAAAAGTAGAAGACAACATGAATTATCTTGAAGCCTTTTGAAATATCAACATAAATAACTTAAATGTATATATTAGACATCTCTAGATTTTTTATCTTGAAAATTGCAAATAAATATCTCAAAAGAAATGCTCATAAACATTCTAGTATTTCTTTAAGCTCCAAAGAATTTAAGAATTTCTTAAGATGGATAAATGGATAATTATATAGAAATATTTATAGGATACTTTTGAATCCAAGTAGGGTCTAGAAAAACTCTTTTACCTGGCCTAAGGGTATCATATCTATAAATAAGAGTTGTGACCCCAATTGAAAGTCAAAAAAGAAGAAGCTAGAGGAAGTTAGAGAAAGAAAGAAAAGTGAGAAAGAGTGAGTGAGTACCGAGAGGTTACGAAAGTCTTCTCTCAAAAGCGTCCATCTTCAAATATTTGTCTCTCCCTTCTGTTTAATTTCTTCAACAAAACAAAACAAAGGATCTATGAATAACTATTGTGACAAAAAGAAAAATAGAAACATTCTGCAGAGAATCTATAAGAACACAACTTACCATCTCTAGAGCTCATCCTTCACATCCAAATGTTCATCAGCAATTTTAGACCTATTCTTTTCAATGAAATCTCTGAAGTCTTCCTTTGTTGTGTACCTGGTGCATTGCGATATGTTTCCATCGGCCGACTTAAAGTACACAGTAGGGGGAGTCCAGATTTCAAACTCATGTAGTAAGTCATTTGCAAAAATATCCTGAAAGGCACTATTGAAATATATTGCATTGCATCATCATCAACATCCCAAAAGAAAACAACATCACTCCGTACGTCAATGTTAAAAAATTAAAAAAGTAAATGTACTTAAAAAACAACACAAAACGATGCAATTATTTATATTATCGAAACTATTACTAATAATAGTCTATTAGTAACCTACAGTTCAAATCATGTTGAGATATTTAGACTCAGAAGAATATCCATTTCAACAGACATCATGGTGAATATTATATGAGTTCATTGCAAGGAAAAGGTATGCATGAATACAAATAAATTATTAGATAATCACATAAGATTAATACGAATACAAGTTATGGATTTAAAATATACGGAGCTAGCACTGATAATTAGTCACTGAGCCTGTTTTTTCAGTTTTCATGCATGGTAGAAAATGGATTTATTATTATTATTATTATTATTATTATTATTATTATAAGTACTAACAATCAGTGTGAAGTGTGAAGTCGATCCATCTTTTACCATATGGAGCTAGTACTTAAAGATAACAAAATGATGTAGCTGAGAAACATTAAAAAACAAAAACGAAGACATAATATATCTTACGAATTTAGCAATTATGACATCAGGATCTCTTTGATATGAGATGGCAAGATCCTCAAAGACTGAAGCCAGCTCTTTGCAGTCTTTATGTGAAGGAGCATAAAACTCAAGCAGAACTGCAGTGAAAGAACGTATCAGTGACGTCCCAATCCTATTTAAGTCATACAGCTAAGAAATGCAAACTGAATAACATAGGCTGAATGGCTCTATTTGGTACTCATTTTGTTTTTGTTTTTTTGTTTTTTATGATTAAACTTATACACTACTTACACGTATAATTGTCTTACTATATCACCTACTTTTTTAAACGTATTTTAAAAAATAATGCCAAAATTTAAAAACTAAAAAAAGACAGTTTAAAAATTTTGGCTTAGGATTCGAATGTGTTTTCCTAGAAGGTGAAAAGTTTACTAAAAAATCATGAAAAAACAAGCATAATTTTCAAAGATAAAATAATTATCAAACACAGCTTTCTGTAACAAAGCTGCAATGCAAGATCACTAACCAAAAGTGACAGGTTCAATTTCCAATTCCAACAAAGTCAAGTTTCCAATTTTTGAGCGATGTAAATACTGAGATCAAAATCGAAAACGGATTAAATAGCTTTTAATTTGCATGTCCCAATGAATGTGCTTATACATACCATTCTTCCTTGAGTTGAAAACTATGTCCTGAAATGTGTGAGCTACCACCACTTACACAGGTTCGTCATTATGCTCTGGTATAGGTTCAGATTTTATGTATGGTTCCAATTCTCCATTCTGCAGTAATGTAACGCAGTCACCAGAAAATCCTAAAGCAATCAATATGAATTAATTAACCTTCAAAACTGAGATTAAGAAATGAAACAACACCTTGCAAATTTTGAAAAATGAAACACGGAGAGGCATCACCTTATATTTTTTCAACCAAGGAGAAAGTTCATCAGGCTCCACATTGGATTTCAGATACTTTTTTTTATCACTTAGTAGGATAATAAAGGGTACTTGATCATCCTTAATTCCATATTGCTGTAATTTACAAGAAAAATTGAACAGAGAGCATTAAAGTTATTGAATATATTTGCTAAGTGGAAGTAACCAAACAACTGAAACCGACACAAACAATAAATAAACTTCAACGTTACAATGATAACAAAGGGATACTGAATTATAGACCTTAATTGCATGAGAACTAACATCAATATCTGCCATCAGAAAACTGAGGCTATCTCCTTTTACAGCTCAGCAAGTTCATGATACTTGTACTTAAAGGAAGCAGCAATTTCACTGCTAAAATTTATAAACAACATGGCCTACAAATTTGGAAACGGAATTTTGATTAATAATCCTTGAGAAAAGAATAATTTCAGCATATTCTCCAAATGATGACAAAGATTTAAAAGGAAAACCCTCTCCCTCTTTCTTTCTCTATCCCATATGATTTCACACTCCTCTATTGTTGTTGCCGTTCACTCGTCGAAATAAGTCGCCCCTCCACCACCGTCCACAACAGTGCACCATTCATCTTCATTCACTAGCCGTTCATCTGTCAGAATTTGTTCTCGTCGTTCGCCCTCGTTAATCAATCGTTTTTCATCATACTTTCGTATGCCACCAATCACCAGTCGTCGAGGTAAGTCGTCAGTTGTATTCTCGTTGCTTCTCTCTCCTATTTTCGGTCTGTCTACTTCCATTTGTGCCGCGTCACCAAGACCCAACCACCTATTCAGATCTGTGGAGATCTGACACCACCCAGTCAGACCAAGGGAGATCCGACGCTCACCAGTCTAGATTCATGGAGATTCAGTACCCCCAGTCCAGATCCATGGAATCTGTCGCCCCTAGTCCAAATCCGTGGATATCTGGTGCCCTGATCTCGATTCAACGCCTCCTTCGATATGTACTCAAATCTATTTTTTAAAGTATTATTATTTATGATAAACTTTAGATTTATAATTGTGAGTGTGTGATTTCGACATATGTGCTCTGCAATAGATGGTTTTATTTTGAAGATGATGTATTCGTATATGATATATACTGTGATATATCGTACATATTTTTAATAATGTGAGATTTTTGCAAACTTATTAACGTTTAATATATAATATATAAAGTGGGTTATCTAAAACAATATTCATATATTGTACTGTCATATGGATAAAAATATATGATATGTTTATTGGGATTCTTGACTACTTAAATAGAATTTATGTTATATACTACCATATGAATGGAATGTATGTTATATACTATAATTTATGTTGAATATGTGTAGTCAATCTTATCAGTATATTTGCAAAAATTTAAGGCAATGTTTCAAAGTATATTGACATACATAATTAGAAGTGTATACATATCAGTATACATATGATATATATACCAAATAAACAATGAAATATATTATATGAAAACAAATAAGACGTCGAAAACCAACAAGCTGGCATGAAATATTTGACAAGTGGTTAGAATATTTGCAAACATCTATTTGCAAATATCTACGACAATCTTTCAAGATATATTGACGTACATAACATAACATCGTGGGAATATATTATAGGCACAATTGATACTTAATTAGAAGTATATACCTATCAGAATACCTGAGATATATATGCTAAATAAATAATGGAATATAGGATATGTATATATCAAATCAACAATGGAATATACTACATGAAAACAATGAAGACATTGTAAACCAATAAGCTAAAATGAAATAGAAAATAAAATCATATTAAATGCATTTTTTCTTTTCAATTGAAAAATGAAAAAAAAATATATAATAAATGTATTTTTCTCTCCAATTGAAAAAAAAAATATTAAATGCATTTTTTCTTTCCAATTAAACATGGAAAAAAAATTATATTAAATGCATTCTTTCTCCATAATAAATGCATTTTCTCTCTATTATTAAGGTAGTTTCTTAAATAGAGTAATATATATAAAAATAAAATATAAATAAATAAATAAAAAGTATAATTTTCCAAAATTAATATTCAAAATCATCTTTGAAAAAAAATCAAATTTTATGACATTTATGAAATATAGGATCTTTCTTTAGGTATTCTATATAAAAACCCCAAAGTATATAGACTAAAATAGTGTCAATAAAACTTATAAGATATTAAATCCTAAATCGGTAGTCATCATGGATTGAATCTATGACCTTAAGGTCTTTATCTGGGAGATGTTCCCTTGTTTACCACTAAGACAATCCATGATGGTTTTATTATTATTATTTAGCTATAAAACTATTTTATTTGGTGTGTGCAAGTTTAACTCATGTCGTTTCAATTATGAATAATTCATCGTACATGAATAAACATTATACAAGGATAAATTAAAGGAAAATTATTTTAAATGACAAAATTGTTGAAAATATTTACAAAACTCAAAGTAACACAATCTATCTATGATATACCACGATAGACTACTATCTGTGTCTATCATAACACAGATAGTAGTTTATCACAATCTATCACAGATAAACTGTGATATATTTGCTATTATTTATAAATATTTTGGTTCATTTTCCTATATTTGAAAATAACCCTAAATAAAATTGCTTACTTCTCAAATTATTATCAATATATCATATAAAAAACCTCATTTGATAGCAATTACGGTTCTCATTTTTTTTTTTTTTGTGAACTCAGACAAAACAATCATATACCCTAAACATAGATATATGAACTTCAAATATTCTATATCAACTCAGCGCCCCGAATAACCTCTCAATGTTTTCTCTTTCCTTAATTTTTTTTTAAATTTTTAATCACATTTAAAAAACAAGTTCTTAAAAACTAATTTTCTATTTTATTTTTTTTTTTTTAAAAAAACTTTACTTGATTTTTTAAAATGGTAGTAGAGGATGATTAACATGTTGGGGTTGATGCCCTAAAGTCTCGTGTCCTGTAGTTTGTAACCAGTTTGTACGAACGCTTGTAATCTATAATATGATATTTTACTTCACTTCTTGTTTTTGCTTAGTTAAATGTTTTATTTGCTTTACCACAAACCAATAAACCTAAAATCCGTGGTTATCTGGATATAACTTAAGCATGTATGTGGTGACATACAAGTGGATCATTTCTTAAGTGATAACCAAAATGGTCTGTAGTATATGAATATAGGAGGGAAACCTTATCCTGGTAACTCTACGGATGCGGCCCGCTTTGTGGAATGGTCACAAGTGTTGTGACTTGTCACATATGGTCTGATCCTAATCATTCGTGTAGGGGACATGCGAGTGGGGGCGTCCTATACAAAGAGTTTGTATAAGACTTGACCACGAAGTGTTAATGTCTCGTTATATAACACCATTCATGACAGAGACTTCACTTCACTAGGATGACCATAGGTAATATGACCTCAATCCTGAGTGAGTTGGGAACTCCTGCCATTGAGGGCGGTCCTTTGATTTGCATGGGTGCGAGTGGCTAAGTCGCCGACTCAAACATATCACTTTGGGGATTCGTCTGATTTGGGAGCTGGGAACTCAGCTACACAAGATGGAATTCACTCCTTCCCCAAAGTAGAGGCAAGTAGATAGATAGCTCTCTTATGGGCTAATTCCGGGGCTTGAACGATGTGGCGCCACACACCTTCTCTTGGCCCGAGAGGTGTTCATACATAGTTGGACTATGTTGCATTGTTCATAGAGGGATCAGTGGTACTTCGGGAGTGAGATGTAACTACAGGAAAAAAATGGTAAATTGGTCCAACTGTACTTACGAGCATCTGTGAAGGGTCACCGTACTCATGATTGGTTATATATGATGGACACATAAATATATTTGTGGTAAGAAGAGTTCAACTATTGGTCTTTAGTGGAATACCTGACAGTTAACGGATGGTGGATCTCATGGCTAAAGAGTTTAGTAAGCTATTCACGTACCGTTGGAGCTTCAAGTCACAAGTCCATAAAGTCCACTTGGTAGCTTGGATAAAGTTGAGAATCAGTTTTTGGGTCAGTTTGAAATGTTCAAATTAACAAGGAGTTCGATTATATATGATATAATTGAAATGGTTAATTATATATGATATAATTGACTAAATGTATGAGATATATTATTTTGGAGGAAATTGGATATAAATATGTTTTATATCAAGTAGAGGAGAAATTACTATAGTAGATATATGATATCAAACTATATGTTAAGAATATAATATGATTATATTCATTATTTATTTAAATGGGCGGTTATGAGATAATTGGCCGAGAATTTCTCCTAAATCCTGCAAAAGTGGGAAGATTGAATTCGGTTCTTGTAATTAAAGAATAAAATGAAAATTGTTTTCATTTTGTAAATAGGTAAGAAAATCGCTCACGATGTGTTTCCAAACGATCGTTTAACGTTGAGAGCCTATATGGTAGCGCCTATCATCCTAAACGATTGCATACCCGCGCACTAAACAATCGCTTAGCGCGCCGAGCAGACCTAAACGATCGCATACTATTTACTTGACGATCGCTTAGTAAAACCTACATGATCGTGTACATTTTCCTAAACAACAAGCACCCGGCTATATGATAGTCATCTACTATCTCCCACCTGCTTGTTCGTTCTACACAATCGTCTTTTCCTCCTTCCTCTACCAATTCCATTAAAGTCCACTCTTTGGATTCTCACTCTAAGAATATCGAGGGCTTCGAGTAGTGGTGTCGTCCTCGGTTGCTATTTGTTCGTGCGCTGCCGTTCGTGTAGACGTTCGTGGTGCTTCTAGGCGACTATTTGCTGGGCGATAGGAAGCGTAGAGGATTTGCTTCCGCTAGATTGAGTTCGAGTGATGATTGTCTTCAACTAGTACGTTTACTCAATCTGTTGTATTTAATTGTTAAAGCATGCCTATAATTAGTGGTACAATGCATATCTATTAGTTAGAATGTATGTGCAGTAATTTGATCACAATGAAATCGAAAAGATCTGAACCCGCTCTTGGATACTCTTGTTCAAGAGTTCCTTCATAACAAATAAAAAGAAAGTTATAAGTAAGAATAATATTTATAAGCTTAAATTTAAAAAAACGTTGTGAATTTGAAGAGCACAACGAAACACGAATATTAATAAAATATAATATAGAATATTTGTAATAGATAGTAAAATAAGGAGAAAAAATCTAAAATTATATAACGTCTTTAAAAGTTTTGCAAATATAGAAGTATTGACTAGTCAACCTTTGAATTTTTTCTAGTTTCAAATTTCGTCTTCTCTTATCTTGTCGTACACTTTCTTCTTCTTTTTTTTTCTTTCTTTTCTTCAGTTTTTGCTTCTTCCGTTTTTTTTAATCTTCTTTCATTTCTCTAGTTTTTGTTTATTCTTTTTGTTTATTATTATTTTCTTTATCCAGTTTTTGCTTCTTCTATTTTTTTATTTTCTTTCCTTTCCATCTTTTTCCCTTTCGCTCTTTTTTTTCATTTTCTTTTTTCCTCCGATTTTTGCTTCTTCCTTTTCTTTTTTTTTTTTTAAAATTTTTTTTTCTTTCCTTTTTCCCTTCCTTTTTTTATATATTTTATTTTATTTTCTTTCTCCGGTTTTTGCTTCTTCCTTTTTTTTAAAAAAAATTTCTTTCATTTATCCAATTTTTGTTTCTTTTTTTCATAAGAATTATGAGGTTGAGTTTCGTACTCAAGACTTAAAAGTATCGAATTCATAAGTGACTTAACCCCAACAGGTCAATCATTAAATTTGATTATTATAACGAAACATCAAATATAATAGCAAATGAAAACAGATGGAAAGAAACTATTTTTTTTAGTTCACAAATTTGCACCATTTTTAGAAACAATGCTTAAAAGTTTGAAATAAGAAACAAGGATAGTTATTAAGCAAGTTTATTTCTCAAAAAATTAGAAATATGAACGATATCAAATAGACCAATAGTTCTTTTTTTTTTTTTTTTTATAGGACTTTAAGAGTATGATGTCTATCAGAAATAAACTTGAAAGAATGGCACAAATTGAAATATTTGTGTATTGTGTACCGTCTGTGTATTGATAATAACAATTATTAGTGATATTAGTGATAGAAATCAAATAGATATTAGTCATATTCATGTATTGGTGATATCAAATTTAGGTAGATATCAGTGGTAGGAGTCTATTAGTAATAAAAGTCTATTATTGATAATCATGATAAAACTTTCTCAATAATAGTCATTGATAGCTTTGAGTGTTAGTCTTTCAAAATTGATAGTCACTAATGAAAGTCTATCAATGATAGTCACTAATATTTTCTATCATTAAAAGCTTAATCTTTGATGATTTCTTCAGCAATTAATATCCACTTATCGAAGTCTATAATTGATTGCTAACTTAATGAATTTAATTAATAAAGTTGAATTTCAAACTGAAGTGTAAGTGGAATACCTAGAAGTTATCACTAATAGTATATTATCGGTGATAGAAGTTATCAACGATGACATGTTATTTGCCTAATGTGTATATCTTAAAAAACACACCAAAATGCCACTATTTATAGGCAATTTGTAGGAGGTGGATTACATGGACACTACTAATCTGTAATGTTAGACACATGAACAACACTTTGAGAAATGGGGGCATGACATATGGTCAATGAACACTAAGCATGAGCATCTAACGGGCATCTATTATCATAATATTTATAATACTCCCCCTTAGATGCCCATTATATATATAAAATATGTCTCATTAAAACCTTACTAGGAAAGAACCCCATGAAAAAAAAAATCCTAGTGAAGAAAAAAGAATGCACATTTAATATAATTTATACTTTCAAAAGAATATATTTGCTCCCCTTATGAAAACATTCCTTAAAATCTATGAGTCATCGCATTCCAATGTTGTGCATCAATTTTTTCAAAGGTTGCGGAAGGTAATACTTGGGTAAATAAGTCTGTCAGGTTATCTTTCGAATAAATTTGTTGTACAATGATGTCGTCATTTTTTTAGGATCATAAGTGTAGAAAAGATTTGGTAAAATATGCTTTGTTCTATCTATGCATGTTGTGTTGTCTTCGTGTAATATCATTGGAAGATTTTTACTAGAAGACAAATCACATGTTCCACGAATGTGTTGAGTCATTGATCTTAGTCATACACATTCTCGACTAGTTTCGTGAATTGCAAGAATTTGAGCATGATTTGAGGAAGTAGCCATTATGGTCTATTTCACTGATCGTCATGATATAAAAGTTCTTCTCCATGTACTAAGTAACTTGTTTAAGATCTAGCTTGTATGGGTTAGATAACTAACCTGCGTCCTCACAACCAACTGATCATAATTAGATTTATTAGAATAAAATAAACCATGCAAACTAATTCACAAATAAAATGTACCATATGTTTAGCTCTACTCCAAAATCCTCCTTTTGGAGGAATATCATATATATGTAACAAAATTACTGAAAAATACTATAAAGTACAATGTATAAACTAGTCAAGCTATATAAGTGCACTTATTTCTCAAAATTTATGGTTCTTCAGGACCTAACATCTTCATCATCTTTCTGAGATTAGATGATATATCTTTTTCACATCGAGTGAATGAACCATCATAGGAGTATTCAATGATGTACATAATCTATAAAAGATCTTTAATAAATAAATTGATGCAATTCTATTTGCTCTATGCTTCATTTGAAACTAAGGCAAAATTTATCATCTCAATTTCTTTATTAAGAAATTCTATTATCTTTGAAATCTCTTCAGGAGTTTCTGCTCAAATCATCAACTTATGGTAAATTTCAGGTTGTGATTTCTTTATAAAAGAATATGGACAAATAGGGTTCTTTTTGTACCCTCATTCCAACAAATATTGAATAAGATAATTATATAACATTCGTCAGGAATGTTTTATAAGAATCTCTATTATATATATATAATTCTCTAATATTTGAATTATAAGATTATAATACCTTTAATTCTTCAGTAATTTTTATAAATAAATATCATTATTAAGAGATTCATATAAATGTGGTATGACTGCATCCATAATATGTATATTAAACTTTTCATATACAATCAAATAAATTGAATATCTCATGGTATTGTATATAGACCATTTGAGAATATGATTTCTCATAATTAATACCAGTCTATATCGAGAATTATTGTGGGATTTGTCTCACTTTATATCTTATGACCACATTATTTTCATTTCTTTTTCCCACAAATACCATTTGTATCCCACAAGTTTGACACATTCTGATGGTCAGACTACTGGTCCAAAAACCTAACGTTTTGAAGAGTAAGTTTAATTCTACCTCAATTGCTTCTTTCCACTTAAGTCAATTTTTTTCTATGTTAATATTCTTCAACAGATTTTGGTTCAGAATATCATTTTCAGATATAATATCTGTAAGAGTTAAACAACATGCAGCGGAAGTATCAAGGATCCATAAGCATTCTAATTCACTAATTTTGGCAGGAACTAAAGCATACTCTTCATAAAAATGGATTTTCAGAACATACCTTTGATGAACTCTTCAAGAAAAACATCTGTTCAGCTGCTATCTTCACTTGATATCAACATGAACCACCTCAAAGTCTTCCCTACTATGCTCTTGGAGCTTTAGGCAGAGTTGAGGGACTCAAGAACTGTTTGAAGATGTGGAGAAACAATAAAAGCTCACAGTAACAAGTTGAAGAAGACAGCTATTTCTTCACCGTAATTTTTCTCTTCAAAATTATGTATTCTCTCATTCTCCAACAACTTCAATCTTCTTTATATATCTAGATGAACATGCAAATAGATGGAGTGCATGGTTTGCAACTCATGCTTGGAGAATCAAAGTAGAGAAGATAATGGTTTGTATGTGAGCAAAAAGATGATGGTAATGGAGAAAACTCATTTTCCATTTTGTGCAACCATGCAAAACATTTTTTCATTTTTCTTTTTAAAACAAAAAAATGACTTTTAAATCATTTTGATTAAAAAATTAATTTTCTTAAATTAATTTAATATAAAATATTAAATTAATTTTTTGTACAATAATCATCTTTATATATTTAAATATTTATTCTCTTGTTCTGTTTAATTTGAACGTTTCAAATTAATTTCTCAAGTTACCTTAAAGCTTACATATTTACGAGCTAGTAGGGGGACCTCGCGGACCTACAGATCATGGGCTCCAACGATCCGAGATTAATCAGCTAAAC
Source organism: Benincasa hispida (assembly GCF_027475165.1). Lineage (NCBI taxonomy): Eukaryota > Viridiplantae > Streptophyta > Magnoliopsida > Cucurbitales > Cucurbitaceae > Benincasa > Benincasa hispida. The sequence goes on from NC_143486.1 coordinate 79,391,565, forward strand.
TCATTAGACTGATTTAACCCCTATTCGTTAACTAATGGGCGATTCCACTAAAGCCCATAGCTGAACTCCCCTCATTGTAGATATATTATGTCCACTCGATATAACCATGATTAGTAAGTTAACCCTTCACAGGTTGCTCGTAATAACGGCTGGGTCGAATCTCTGCTTTACCCCCCAAATTACTTCTTGTTTCTTAAATTTCACTGATCCCCTAATGAATAATTGATTTGTGATCCAATCAACAAATCGAATCCCTCTTAGGCCAATGAGAGGATGAGACCTCTTGTTCAAGACACAAAATCAACACTTGAAGGGAACAACCTCTCTACTAACCCTAATCGGGTAGGAGTGAATTTCCTCTTGCAGATCAAAGGATAATTCCCCAAATGGTAAGCTTATTGAGCAGAGACAATTGGTCTACTCTCACCGTTTGCAGATCAAAGGATAATTCCAAACAAACAGGAGTTCATAGTTAGCTCAGGATTAAAGTTAAGTTACCTAGGTCCTCGCTTTGAAATAATCAGTCTTAAACAGTAAACAACGTTATAAAGTAAGAGTGACAGGTTTCGTGGTCTGATCTTGCACAAAACTCATTTGCACAGGACACCCCCACTCCTCAAGTCTCAACATACACGAATTAAGATCACTTCGCATGTAGAACTTTACAACATTTTGTTACAACTACAAAGTAAGCCACATCTAATAGTGTTACCAGAATAAGGTACCCAACCTTATTCATATACTATAGATCATTTTGACTATTTACTTGAACCTAATCTACTTGTATGTCTCTACATAAAGTTCAAGTACTCATATAATAGTCAAGGGACTTAGGTTTATTGGATTTCTAAAAAACAATATATTCAACAAAAACTTTATCGAATTCTCAGAATAAGTTCTAATGTTTACAAACCACGAGTTTTAGGACATAAAACCCAACAAACTCCCACTTGGACTAAAACTTCAATGGTAACTTATATAGCCGATATATAAGACTGAGTTTCCGAGTTTTATAGAGAAATACAATAAACTAGGGCATCCCATACCCATGGTTTTTACCATTTGGTATCTCATACCTGATATTTCTCCCACTTGCCCTAGGTTATTAACCTCCGATATTTCTAGTCTTACTAGATGATTCTTAAACACTTTAGCCGAGAGAATCATTGTAAACATATTAGTATACAAATAGGTTTCTTATGGAGAATTCATCTTGTAAACCCCAAACTCTAAGTTTCCTAGATAAGCATGTTTAGCCGAGGGAATGTTACATTAAATATTTAACAAGTGAAAATCTAAGTTTATTTATAGGAGTTATGGAGGAAGGGAAAGAAAAACATATTAAATGAGGAAGCTCACTAATTGGCTTTGGCTGAAGGCACTAAGTATGGGGTGACGTGGCGGTTTAATCTTTGAACTCGGGATGTGGTAGGAAGATTAAAAGGAAGAGAAACTTCAAAAGCTTGGTTTCGGCAATTGGCACGAGCAAATTTAGTGAAATTGGCGCCATTTGAAAGTTGGAAGAATCTAGTTTTCGAGATTATCTTGTCAAAGAAAGATTTTAGGAGGAGAATAACAAAAAGTGAAGAATTTGCAGAAGAGGTAGAATCTTAGATTAATCAGGGCTCGAGGTGAAGATTGGAAGCTCCAGGCCAAACTACAAAAACAAATTAGCTGATATTTTAAGATTAGAAAGTTAACTCAATTCTAAACAAGTTTGTAGAAGAAAGTTTCTTGAAAAGAGTTCTGGATTTTGAGTTATGAATTTTGAAGTTGAAATAGAGAATTTGTGCATAAGCAGACAACTGCTTGGAAAGAACAAGCAAACAACTCACCGTAGAGAACGAGAGCGAGATAAAGAGGATGAGGATCTCACTTAGGATGATAATCTCGCTGATTTTTGTGCTAAATTTCGCTCAAGAAGGAAATCTCACTGGAAACTTGGCCTGAATCTCGTTGGTGAGGAAGCAAAGCCTTCTAGAAGAGGTAAGTCTCGCTAGCTTGAAGTTTTGCTAGGGAAAAGCTTGATCTCGGTTATGAGGATCTCGCTCATGAGAATGAATTCACTCATGATGATTATCTCGCTAGTAATTTATTTTTGTTGATGAAAGTTCCTTTAGTTAACAAGCTATCTGAGGTATTTTGCTAAGAATTCTAAGGAATTTAACCGGAAATTATGTCGTTTCAGGCCAAGAAGAGCTAGGAGAGGTGTATAAACCGTTAAGAGTCCCGACGAGCTGTGAGTGACTAAATGAACTTAATGCTTTCAATACTTATGCATATAAGACCAAGTAAGTTACAGTGATGTTGATGATGAATTTATACTTCCTCAAGCAACAAATGGTTAATGAATAGCTTAACGTATCTTTTCCGGCTTGTATATGTTTTAACGCAGGCCAAGATATGTTGTGAAATCATTACAAAAGTTAAGTTTCTAAAGTTGAAATATGCTTTGTAGAGGAAGGCTATGATAGAATGAGTCCTTGCGTAAATGACATGCAATGAAACTTAATTTGATGCTACGAAATAACTCGATACTGAAGGACATGGAGAAGGTATATGGGTAATAGTACCTAAGGTATTAACGGTACTTAGAAAACTCCACGTGCACGTAGGTAGTTCTGAATGAGAGGCCAAAGTATGAGTCTCTAGGCCATATACCACCAAAGGGAGGCCAAAGTATGGGTCTCTTGGCCGATAACAGACACTGGGAGCTAGAGCGTTGTAGGCTCGTTCTCAACTAAGGAATAATGATGTTTAATGATGTCTAAGAATGGTTCTTAATGCTTATATTTAGAGAAAGTTGCTTGAGATGCTCATCGGTATATTTACATGTTTATAGTGATGTAATGCATGGTGTAATATGATTCTATAGTCACTCACTGGGCTACTAGCTCACAAATTTTCTATGTTTTCCTTTTTCAGATAGCAGTCAGATTCCTCAAGATTGATCCTGCTGCTGCTTGCCACTGAAAGGCCCGGCTTATTAAGAAGATTTAGGTTGATGATTCGTTTATGTACACATGTTTTGAGAGGGACTAGGGCTTTGTTAGAGATGTATGGGCCCAACTGTGAATATTTTTCCCGTAGATGTTATGTCATGGCTTTATGCATGTGTTTATATAATCTTATGTAGAACCTTAAGAAGTCATGTTGTATGTGTACATTATTAATGTTTAACAAGTTGGTATTTAGATTAGAAGGCTAAGATGGTGCGTGCTAGCAGTAGGGCTAGTAACTACCACGGTCATATCCTCTTCTAGATTAAGAGGATAATCTGGGAGGGGGTGTGACAAGTTGGTATCAGAGCGGAACCTCTCCCAGTAAGATGTAGTTCGGGGACGAACCAAGAAAAAGCTGGTAGGCATGTAATGACCCGAGTTTAGGAGGGGTACATGAATGAACCGATATCACATCTGAATGAGAGGGATCCTGAGGACATGAAAGTATGGTTAAGAAAGGCTTAAAAGAATTGAAAGTTACTACCTATACCAACAAGGTGTACCTTCCTTTTTGGTGGCTCAAGAACAGCTTGAAGATGTGGAGAAACAAGAAAAGCTCACAGCAGCAAGTTGAAAAAGACAGTTTCTTCTTCACCGTAATTTTTCTCTTCAAAATTCTGTATTCTCTCCTTCTCCAACAACTCCAATCTTCTTTATATATCTAGATGAACATGGAAAGAGATGGAGCGTATGGCTTGTAGCTCATGCATAGAGAATCAAAATAGAGAAGATAATGGTTTGTGTGTGAGCATAAAGATGATGGTAATGGAGAAAACTCATTTTCCATTTTGTGCAACCATGCAAAACGTTTTTTCATTTTTCTTTTTAAAACAAAAAATGACTTTTAAATCATTTTAATTCAAAAATTGATTTTCTTAAATTAATTTAATATCAAATATTAAATTATTTTTTTTTGCACAATAATCATCTTTATATATTTAAATCATATTTAAATATTTATTCTCTTGTTCCGTTTAATTTGAACGTTTCAAATTAATTTCTCAAGCTACCCTAAAGCTTATACATTTACGAGCTAGTAGGGGGACCTCGCGTACCTACAGATCATGGGCAACGATCCGAGATTAATCAGCTAAACTCATTAGACTGATTTAACCCCCATTCGTTAACTAATGGGCGATTCCACTAAAGCCCATAGCTGAACTCCCCTCATTGTAGATATATTATGTCCACTCGATATAACCATGATTAGTAAGTTAACCCTTCACAGGTTGCTCGTAATAACGGCTGGGTCGAATCTCTGTTTTACCCCCCAAATTACTTCTTGTTCTTTAAGTTTCACTGATGCCCTAATGAATAATTGATTTGTGATCCAATCAACAAATCGAATCCCTCTTAGGCCAATGAGAGGGTGAGACCTCTTGTTCAAGACACAAAATCAACACTTGAAGGGAACAACCTCTCTACTAACCCTAATCGGGTAGGAGTGTATTCCCTCTTGCGCCCTATGTTCCCAACTATTCATCTGGTCTTATCCCAAAAATGGTAAGCTTATTGAGCAGAGGCAATTGGTCTACTCTCACCGTTTGCAGATCAAAGGATAATCCCGAACAAACAGGAGTTCATAGTTAGCTCAGGATTAAGGTTAAGTTACCTAAGTCATCGCTTTGAAATAATCAGTCTTAAATAGTAAAAAACGTTATAAAGTAAGAGTGACAGGTTTCGTGGTCTGATCTTGCACAAAACTCATTTGCACAGAACATTCTCACTCATCATGTCTTAACATGCACGAATTAGGATCACTTCGTATGTAGCACTTTACAACATTTTGTAACAACTACAGAGTAGGCCGCATCCAATAGTGTTACCAGAATAAGGTACCCAACCTTATTCATATACTATAGATCATTTTGACTATTTACTTGTATGTCTCTACATAAAGTTCAAGTACTCATATAATAGTCAAGGGACTTAGGTTTATTGGATTTCTTAAAAACAATATATTCAACAACAACTTTATCAAATTCTCAAAATAAGTTCTAATATTTACAAACCACGAGTTTTAGGATATAAAACCCAACAATATCAAGAGCAACATTATACGCAAAAATGTTGTCAATAATTAACGAGTTCGATTCAATCTTTTTTTTGTCATGACATAGTTTATTGAAATATTATTATCTTTAGGTATTTTACCTTCCTTACCAATCATGTCAAGGATTTCTTCATGGATATTTAAATCTTCAACCAAATCTTTTTTTACTATTTATTATTTTTTTTCGAGGATTTTTATCTTTGGAACCCACTGGTCTACCACACTTCTGGTGTGTTCTAGACTCATTAGTGACAACTTACTGTGTTGGGATATTAATTTTCGATGGAACATTTGCAGCTGGTATATATGACTTAGTTACTTTCTTTGCATCTATAAATGCATTTGGTAACTGATTTTCTATATTTTGCAAATGAATTATCTTTTGAACTTCAAATTCACATTGATCTGTACGGAGATCTAAATTAGATAATAACGATGCATTCCATGTAATTTGTTTTTTCAACTTCTTAATTTCTTTCTCTAATGTTGAAAAATTTGTCTCATTAAAATGACAATCAGCAAATCGTGCAGTAAATACATCACCCGTCAAGGGTTCAAGATATTCAATAATTGATAGGGAATCATATCTAATATATATTCCTAGCCTTCTTTAATGACTCATCTTAGTACGTTGTGGTTGAGCAATAGGAACATCTACTATAGATCCAAAACTTCTCATATGGGAAGTATCTATCTCATGGCCATAAGTTAATTGTAATGGCGAGTACTTATGATAAGTTACTGGCCTAATGAGTACAAGTGATGTTGCATACAAAATAGCATGTCTTCATACAGATGTAGGAAGCTTAGCTCTTATAAGCAATGGTCTAACAATTACGTTTTGTGAATGATTCTGCTAAACCATTTTGTGTGTGTATGAACATGAGCTAGAGGATGTTCAACACTTATTCGAATTGACATACAATAATTATCAAAAGCTTTGGATGTAAATTCACCAGCATTATCAAGAGGAATGATCTTAATTTTATAATCACAAAATTGTGCTCTTAACTCAATCATTTGAGCAAGTAATCTTGCAAATACAAAATTCAACTTGGTAATAAGCACATGTGTGACCATCTGCTAGATGCATCTATTAATACCATAAAATATCTAAATGGTCCACTTGGTAGGTTAATAGGTCCACAATATCACCATGAATTCGTTCTAAAAATGTAGGTGATTCAACCCCCACTTTAGCTGGTGATGGTTTAATTATAAATTTTCCTTGAAAACAAGCATCATATGATAATTCATTAGATTGAAGAATCTTTTGGCTCTTCAATTGATGTCCATTTGAATTCTCAATAATTCTTCTCATCATTATAAACCCTGGATGACCTAATTTGTCATGTCAAATTGTAAATATGTCTGGATTGTTTATTGTTGCATATGTTTCAATTACTCGTATATGAGTATAATATAATCCACAAGATAAAGCAGACAACTCTTCCAATATACATTTTTCATATGAGACAGTAGATATGATATAAAAGATACTCCATATTACTTTTTCTATCAGTTTCAATATGATAACCATTGCAACGTATATCTTTAAAACTAAGAAGGTTTTTCTTTGATTGACTAGAGATCAATGCATTGTCAATTGTAAATTTTGTTCCTCTAGGCAAAATAATATTTGCTTTTCCAAATCCTTCAATTAGGTCTGCAGAACCTACTATTGTATTAACTTTTTCTTCCAACATTGTCAGTTTGGAAAAATATTTTCTACTTGTAAGTATTGTATGTGTAGTTACACTCTCTGTTAGACATAGATCATCTTTACTCATTTTTTAATCACTCAACGTATGAAAATGACCCAAGTTTCTTCATTAAAAGAAAATAATTACAATAAGAAAAACAACATTTGGAATATACAAATGTTAACATCTACTAAGAGGAAAAAAATATGGAGATGAATACAAAAAACAGTAAATCTAGATATTTTCAAAGTTAAAAAAAACACTTGATGTTCCATCGATTCTATTGATTTTCTCTTCAAAAGATTCAAAGAAGTCCGCCACATCCAAATTTGTTATATGGGATGGGTCAAATATGTCATTATCCTGGTATGCAACATTTACTTCCACATTTTTCTCTTTTTTTTTCAGGGATGCTTGATAGAGATCAACTAAGTGGTTTGACATACAACAGGTACGTGACCAATACCCAGTCACTCTGCATCGAAATCGTTTACTTTCAACACCTTTTGAACTGTTATCTTATAGAGTTTTTCCTTTGTGATCATCATTTTGTGTGATTCTTTTGAAATTTGAATGATTAGAACGACCAACACGAAAATAATAATTACTTATTCCTCTGCCACGATCATGACCTCGACTACGACCACGACCTCACCTCGACCGCGATTATTAACATACACAACATTCACTTCAAGGAATGGTGTTGTTCCAATTGGTCGAAATTCATTTCATCAATAACTTGTTATTTTTGTTTAGCCACAAGAAGACATGAAATTAGTTTAGAATATTATTTAAACCCTTTCTCTCGGTATTGCTACTACATGAGCATATCCGAAATGTAGAAAAATGTCTTCTCTAACATATTAATTTAAAATTTTGGAGTCTCAATTGCATTCATTTACGATGAGCTTTAGGAAGAAAAATTACTTTCTGATGATTATATTTTTATGCATCCAGATGTATTTTGGCATTAAGTATTAATAACAAATAATTATTACCATTAATATCAAATGTTACAAATTCTAATTTTTGTAATATTTTTCATAGTAACACTATTACAAAATATTATATTTATATTAGAAATTTAATATATATTAAATATGTAAAACAACATTTAATTTATTGATTATAATGAATAGAGAGAAAAACCAACATACCTTTACTACCTATCTTTAGTGGGGAAAATGAAAGAAACTCGTATTGATAACGTATTGTGTTAACACAAATACCAATAAAATATAATATAATATAATATTAAAATAAATTAAACATAATATATAAATATATTAAATAAATAAATAGCAAAAGTAAATAAAATAAAAAGGATGGACTTCTCCACTTTCTCCAATCTTTTTGGATTTTACCTGATGTGTATCTTCCAAAATTCACCACATGTCACTATTCATAGGCAATTTGACAAGTAAGACATGAATTACATGAATACTAATAATGTATAATATTGAGACACGTGGATAACATTTTGAAAAATAAAGACATGACACATGGTCAATGGACACTAAACATAAACATAAACATTTAATGGACATCTATTATCATAATATTTATAATAAATACTAAATGGTTATCCATTGAAGCCAATTGTATAAAAGATTACTAATTACCTAAAATATTTTAGGTCCTTGTGAAAACAAACTCCAACTTATGAGAATGATAACCTATTTTAGTAAGTCAGATCTTAGGCAAATTGAATTAAGTAGTTATCACACTTGACTAACATATTTCAGTTAATTTAACATTTATGGTTCAATGTGCCCTTGTAAGTTGTAACTTGTCAAGAAGAAAACAAAAAGAACAAATAACAACAGCCATTACTCCTCCAAAACATAGATTATCAAAATTTGGGTTAGTTTTTCCATCTTGGAGATTCTAGAATCTAATGTAACTTACAACAAATGCACCAATAAATGAATTTCTATACAACATTCCTGTTCCTATCCATCCAAACGAAGGTGCTAAGCAAAACAAAACCATTTTTTTTTTCAAAACCTGCACCAACTTCACAGCTCTCCAAGGCACAGCAAAGTAACCAATACCACCACTGACCTCTATTATCTATGTTCTCCTTAATCCTCTAATAAAACCCTTCTCTCCTCTTCAAAATTATAATCCAACTTTTTGTTCCGAAAATATCGCTTCTAAGCTTCTCTTATTCATTCTTCTTTTCTCAGTGTTTCTAATACTTTTTCATGGTTTCCTTCTCCTAACCTAATATTATACATACACCAGGTGATCTCGATCGCTTAAATATGTACATGAAAGGGAGGGGATTTTAAATAAATGCCTACCAGGATTTGCGAGTGCCGATATGTCAGAGTATCTCCCGATCACACACAACCTGCTGTAGTACAATCCTGTTTAAACGAATGTGGTGGAGCTAAATTGTACTTCAGGTATTAGCCTCTAAGAGTTTTAAAGTCTAACTTGCTCATAAGCTTTCATGACCTCAGAACTGAATTTTTCCAAAGCCTCAAAAATTGGAACCAAGCCTGCTTGTATGCTATTTGAAGCAGCACTATGAACCAGTTTAATGGCATCCTTGTGTTTTGCTCTTTCATCATATAACTTCTTCCTCAATGAATCCAAATTAGCTTTCAGATCATCTGGTGGTGAAACTTCATTTTTAGAAGGAACTTTGGAAAGTGCAGTTCTTCCTGATGCCTCATCTTGGTCAGATTTTATCATTGCTCTCTCCATTTTCAAGGTTCTAAGGTGTTCTTCAAAATCCTTGTAAAGGAAATTGGCTTTGATTCTCTGACGTTGTTCCTCATCTTGCCTTTCCCATAACTCATGTAAGTTTAAAGCAAAACCATGAATGGCACCAACCACTTTATCTTCTGAAATTTCAAGCATAGCATGGTGCCAATCATCACAAATAATGAAAATTGGCGGAGCTCCCATCCGACCTGGTGAAAAAGGAGCAACTCCATCAGCGGTTTCTTCAGGCTCTTTGTTAAGGCATCGTAGGAGCCATCCATTTAATGATTCAACATAAGCTTTTTGAGTGCGAACCCAATTGCTAAATCTGCTGCACCAATTGACAAGTTCCATTTCAAGATCCACAGTAGCTTTCAGACTCTCATCTCTTCGAGAGCCGGTTCTAGCTTTTAATGAGCGAATCTTGCTCTCCATGACTGCTTGAAATTGTTTCTGGTGACATTTGAGAATGGATCTCCACATTTTTATCCACCTGCATGTAACAAAGAGGTTTTAACAATGAAGACCAAACATGTCATGACGTGCAAAATTCATTACTTGTTCATGTCAAGCTACTTGCAAACAAAAATGCCTTAGCAACTGCCAAAGCTAATAGGCTGTTTGTAGTGATTTTATCCAAGCATTTAAAAGGTATCATGTGAAATCCTTTGTTAAAATAACTAATGCATATTGCATCTCTCTATTTAATCTTTAGCAGAAAAGAAAATTTCATACGGTTCCCTCAACTTCAAAAGAATTGACTAATCAAGATCGGAAGTGTTTGAATACCCATGAATAAGATCATTTAATTGAGGCTGCAATTCTTCATCCCGTAACTTCTGTATCCTGCTTGATATAGCATCAACGGCTTTGATACAGACGTCGATCTTGGTTGATAATTTTCTAATAGAGGCATGAGTAGCATCAATTTTACTGGAATCAGCTCCATGTTCGTCTAACCTTTTCAACTTTTTGCACAGTTTTTCATAAATAACACGTAACCTTTCTTCATCCTAGCCAAAAGCACATAACAGTAGAGTCAGGAAAGTTATTTCTATCCAGACACCTAATTAAAAGCAATCAAGCTACACGCACCAATCCTAGAAGTCAAATTGGAGATTTGTTATGAATACTGAATAGGACAGCGTTTTCATGTCAACTGCACAACATCATTCGAGCCATTTCCTATTCTACCAAAAAAAAAATTGTAGCTACCTTCACCCATGAGTTCATAATGTGCAGCCATCATTAAAGGTCATTCACATGCTTCGGAAGCTAGAACCACAGAGATTATTTATACATAACAAAAAATTTAAAAACACACACACTGAGATATGATAATTTCGTTCTCTCAAGCATTTTATTTTTATAGTTTCAAGAAAGACAGTAAAATGAACGCTAAATACAATCATATGTAATAACTTTCATATGTCTTGTCTAAAAAGGCTTTTGCCAGCAGCCCAATCCTCGACAACTCGAAGAATCAACAAATAGTTCTTATGCAGGGGCAATGCTAATCTTCGTTATATAGTCCAATCATATCCGGTGGACCCGACAACACAAGAAAAATCAAATAATTAAAACAAAAAAATTATACTAATATCAATTGATTATTTGGGTAAATTAAACATATCTATCTGCAACCTAACTAGAAAGCTCTTTTTGCAGCGCCTGACGCTGTCCATCAACAAAACAAGAGCCAAATGGCAAGGATCCTTAGAACAACTGCCCCAATAACAGAAGACCAAAAGAAAGTTGCAATAAGAATGAGCTTGTATTATTCAGAAAAAGTAGAGAACAAAAATCAGGTTGTGAATAAAAAATCGCAAGCATATGTCCTTAATAATAATTGTCTTATTTTTTATTAGAGTCTAGGATTGTTTGTGTGCACATGAATTCTATTTATCTTAAAACACATTCACCAAATTTGACAGGGTTCACATTGAAAAGGATGCCAAACATTCTCTATCATGGAATGTAGCAAGGATTGGGGGGGTATGAATGAGGGAAAAGAAAGGACAGTACCCACGTCAAAATTCAAACAATTAGTTCATCTAGACTCTTTACAAATTCATATTTTAATGCATTTATTAAGGAACACAACTGGAATCGAATCAACTACATAACCAAGAAGCAAAAATTAGAATATAACTTATATCCATCAGTACCTTAACTTCTTTATACAATTTCTTCTCCCATACATAAAGCTTCTCCAGCGTAGATGAAAGGCTTCCAGATTTCAAGTCAAACTCATTGCCAGGACTGCTCAACCCAGTGTATGCTTTGGCCATTTTCACCGTCTTAGGGTCCAACCAAATCAATGGCGGCTGAGAAGATGCTGAGGAAGGGGCCACCAAGTACTGGATCCGAGAAAGAATCACTGCAAAATAACAGGAATTTCTGTAACGCCGGCAACTAATTGTTCCCTCTAGTATATGGCAATAAACTATTCGCCAATATAGGCAGTAGGAAATAAATAAGATCCAAACAGTAAGTATTTAGAAAATATTAATATCAAGATGCATCTGGCAACTTCTAGAAATTCAATCCCAAGGTTACCTTGGGTCAAACTTATCAAATTCCAACAAAACCCAAAGCCAGAAAGGAGATTAGAAAACCTGAGGCCATAAACAACAAGACTTGCTGCCATACCATGTATTATTTTAGGAGTTGCATCCCTTCATTATGTTATTCATCCATGGAAAAAATGATGATCATTTCATATACATACACATATTGTGTCAATGTTTGTTAAAAGGTCAATGCAACCCAGCTCACCTGAGCGTGATGCGCCATAAATACTAGACATAGATTATTTACATACCGTAAATAGTAGACATAGATTATTTACATACCACGACAAGAAGCCAAAAAAGGTGCATTTAGCAGATTAATTATGAAAAACTGTTCCATTGAGGGAGAGAGATGTTTTAAGGATATAATCAGAAGAAGAAAAAGTTAAAAGACCAGTCCCCCCGTTGGTACCAACCTTTAAGTACAGTGATCTTAGATCGATAAGGCAATCTCCCCACTTCAAGCAACATGGCAACCTCTTTCCCATAGCCAGAAGCAGCTTCAAATTCATCCTTAATTTCACTCACAACTTCCTGGAGGTCCCTTGTACCAAAGGCAGCAAATGTGGCTAAATTACTTTTCTTGGAAGATTCGATATCCAATGTTGAAGTCTCCTCAATCTCAAAACTCACCTCTTTCTTCTCCACTGGCTCCTGTTCCGATTTTTTAGACACAAGTGTATCAGGACTGTTATTTATGCCCTTTTGCTTTGATACCGTTGAGCTATCACTATTTGGCAATGGCACAGGCTTTGAGCTGTCCCCACTACTCTCCGGTGGTACAAACTTTGAAGTTCCCTCCCCTAAATTCAGATTCTTGTTCATCGCCTCCACCTTCAATTTCTTCCTCTCTTTAATTTCTTCCAGAGCTTCAGGCTCCGTTTCATCTTCCAACTCAGGTATCCCTTCTCTCTCCCTCACTTCATTGGAATCAGGACTGCTCTGAATGGAACCATACCCATATCTATTTCCTGAATTATAATCCTGATAACCATTATCATAACCATCAAAAACATTCATAAAATCCCAAGCAGAGACCTTCGGCGGAGAAGGCGGAGGCGGTGGAGTAGCAGGGCGCCTTGGCTGCTGACTGGGCATACTATAATCCGGGGGTGAACCCATTGAAAACCCATAGAACCCTCCGTTTCCATACTGCATATATGGCGGATAACTGTACGATGGACCAGGCAACTGCCCATCTGAAGCTGTATGTGTTTCCGGCCCATCATACATTACCGTCGTCGCCGGAGTGGTTGACTTCTGCATATAATAGGCGTATGTATTCGTTGAACTCCAATCCCTTGGGGGATAAGCATAAGGAGGAGGATGGCTATAACCTTCAACTTGTACTGGGATATCCCTTGGCGGATAAGCAAAAGGAGGATGGCTATATCCTTCATCTTGTACTGGGATATCTCTGGGCGGATAAGCATAAGAAGGATGGCTATGACCTTCATCTTGTACTGGGACATTCCTTGGCGGATAAGCATAAGTAGGATGGCTATAAACTTCTTCTTGAAATGGGGTATCCCTTGGCGGATAAGCATAAGGAGGATGGCTATGAACTTCATCATGTACTGGGCTATCCTCGATATGAATATGACCCGAAGAATTGTGTTCAGATTCAGACTCCGATCCAGATGATAAATGCAAGTGAGAACCGTCAATCTCGTCTTCATGAGGAGAGGGCTCATGTGAAATCGAAACAGAATGTAAAACCGAGGAAGAAGAAGACGAGTTTATGTGTTTCTCACCAGATTTCGGTTTCTTCCTCTTCCCCTTCCCTTCATCGGATGGCAGTGTAAGAACAGGAGAGCCATGAGAGGATGATGATTCAGCACCAGAGATCACAATCTCTTCGTCAACAAATTTACGTATAGCTTCACCAATGTCTTTGAGAGACTGAAAATACGTAACATGAGCTGCAGCAAGAGCATAACGATGTCGAGACGCGGCTTTGATCAACTCCTTCCGTTCTCTACAAAGAGTCACCAATTGAAGCTCGTCCACCTTGGATCCTCCACAGCCCATGGTAACAGAAACCACAGAAAAACCCCAGAGCAAAACCCTAGGCCAATACCACCAAAGAACACCGGCATACCCCTCCTAATCATAGCCGCCATATCCGCCCGATTCCAAATCGATGGAGATGAAAAACAGGGAGAAGCATCATGAGCAACATCGACCACTCCAGATCCAGAAATAATCTACTGGACAAGAAAAGCAAATTTCAGAACAAACCCAACTACAACAAGATACAGATCAAACGAATCGAACAGCATAAACTAAAAAAAACAAATCACAGAAGCAGATCATATAAAAAATCAACTCCAAGGGGAAATGCAAAGCTCTGATTCACACACATTACAGCAAACCTCCAAGTGCGAACCGATAAAAGAAAGAAACCCCATTAGAAAGAGAGGGAAATCGCGCAAAAGTCAAGAAGGAAGAAGCACTGACCGTTGAGATCGATGAGAATGCGTAATAGCCGTCCATGCGAGGAGCACAGAATCAGAGACAGAGAGAGAAAGAGATTGAATGAATACTTGGGAAGAGGATTAATTAGAGGAATCCCAATTCTGAAAGTAAAAACAAGAACCGGAATTCACAAATTGGAGTGATTTTGGAGATAAAAAATTAAGAAGAAATTGAAAATAGAAAGAGAAAAGGAAAGGAAAACAGACATGGGAATGCGTGAAGGTGGAGATCTGAGCAAAATTTGTCCAGTGGGTATTCTTCTTTGTTTCTCGGTCTACTCGCTTGGCTGTTTGTCTGTGTGTTTCAGAGAAATTGAATTGGAAATTCAGAGTCGAAAGGAAGAAGAAGAAGAAGGTCAGAAACAGAGGAACACGAGGCTCGTGGAACCCGCCATTGGTAACCGATTTGTTTTTGTCATTATTGCATTGCCGCTTTCAGCTTTTTTTTCCCTTTTCCCTTTCGCTTTTTTCTTTTTTTTTCCTCTTTTTAAACAGAAACTTCTTTTTTAAAAAAAGAAAATTACCTTTTTTTAGTTTTTGAGGAAAAAAAATGTAGTACTAACTCATTCCCTTCATCCTTTTAACACGTCATTAAATAAAATTCGTAAACTTCACATAATTTTTAGATACAACCATTGTGACAAGCATGAAAGAATGTAATATGGAAAATTTTTCATACTAACTTAGTACTCTGAATTTTTTTTTCTACAATTCAATTTTTAAAACGAAGTTAAAAAATATACTTTACCTTTACAAAACTATAATGTAATCAAGATTACTGAAAATCAGATGAGTGTTGAATGCGTGAAAAATAGAATGTGGAAAGGAAATTAAATCATCAAATGTGAAAACGATGCAAAAGAGGGTTAGGTTGAAAATTGTTGAAATTGAATGAGTTTAATATTACAAATCGAACCCAAACACTCAATTCAAATATGGATTTTGGATTACATTACACTACAAACTCATTCCATTACGAACCCCAAAGAATCTTAATAGTATGAGTTTAATATTACAAATCGAGCTCAAAACACTCAATCCAAATATGGATTTTTTATTACATTACACTACAAACTCATTCCATCATGAGTACCAACTAATTCCTAATGAGTATGAGTTTAATATTACAAATTTAGCTTAAAACACTCAACTCAAATATGAATTTTGGATTACATTACACTACAAACTCATTCCATTACGAGTCCCAAACAATTCCTAACTTTCTTTCTCTTTTTTAAATGAATGATTTTTTTTTAAAATTTTATTACTTGCTTTTCACTTAATGTTTTTAAAAATGAAGCAATTTTTTTATAAAAAAAAGTTATTTTTATTTTTAGAATTGTACCTTCTTTCGATGGTGTGAAAATGGAAAACTACGTAAAAGTTTTGCTATATTCATTTGTTTTTATAATTTAACTTGTAAGGTTATGTGAACTTGAACCTTAATCTTTAACAAATTAAATTATAGACTTTATTAAATATTGTATATGCTATCTTTGGTTCAATTTTCGTTAATTTGCCAACTAATTTTAACATATAAAATGATGTAAAAACTTTTACATATTCATTATTTCAATAAAATAAAGCTTTCAACAAAAATAAGTTTGACACGTATTAACCATTTTATAATTTTGTCAAAATTTATAAATTAAAAAAAACACTCTATTGGTGTAACACTAAAAAAAAATTACTTCGTGTTATAGGTATGTTTTATAATTTCTTAATCCTACACGAGAAAAGCTTCTTAATGATTTTTATAGTGATAGCTTATTATAAGGTTAGAATGGCAACATTTTAAAATTTTAAAGTAAAAATGATTATATTTATCTAATTTTAAAGAATAATTAGGTAAAAGATCGAAAATTTAAGAGTAAAATTGATATAGTTTAACAAGTGAGAGGTAAAAAAACAATATCTTTAATAGTATGCTCATTTAATATATCTTTTACCTTTTAACGCTTTAAGATTGTTTGATTTGTTCCTTTCACGAAAAAAAAAAAAAAAAAAAAGGATTGTTTGATTTGTTTGTGCGTTAAAATATGGTTTTGTAATTAGAAATTGATTAAAATATAGTGTTAGATGTGTTTGAGATGACTTTAGGGGAAAACAAAATAAAATAATAATAATAATATTAATAATAAGGTTTCTTTTAGTCTCTAGATCGTGGGTTTAGGAAAAAAAAAACACTTTAATTATAAACACTCTTAGAC